>NW_020644373.1:6520022-6529499 GCF_003573695.1 Papaver somniferum
TGTAACGCTCAACATTTGGCATAATTACTATTCAAATCGGTAAAACTGGCTTTTAGATATCATATTATGGAACTTTCCTAAAATCTAAATACCATTTTCCATAAAAATAGATCCCTCCTTAGTTTTTTTACTAATAACGGGTCATTGGTTTCAAACAGGATATTTTCCTAGTATATAGGTTTTTCTTTTTATAAATCAAAAATTATATTAATAAATAACAAAATTTACAAGAGAAGTTTACAAGAAAAGAGGCTTAAAGCCCCAAAAAATTATAAACTTATAAACTAGTATATAGGAACTACCCTTGAAAGAGAACTAGAAAACGACTTTTAAGAGCTGATAAACCTTAAAATCTTTGTTGAAAACTGAGGACCATGTGATGTACTGACATCGTTGGCCCTTTTCCCATCCAAATACAATCCTCTTGAGTTGTTTAAGAAACTCAAAGTGCTGTAACGCTCAACATTTGGCATAATTACTATTGAAACCGGTAAAACTGGCTTTTTAAGAGCATATTATGGAATTTGCCTAAAATCTATACACAATTCTCCATCAAAATAGATCCTTCAATTTTTTTTTACTAATCCTGGGTCATTGGTTTCAAACAGACCATTTTCTTAATATATAAGAACTACACTAGAAAGCGTTCTGAAAGCGCTCTGGAACTAGAAAACGACCTTTAAGAGCTGATAAACCTTAAAATCTTGGTTGAAAACTTAGGACCATGTGACGTAATGACGTCATTGGCCCTTTTCCCATCCAAATACAATCCTCTTGAGTTGTTTAAGAAACTCAAAGTGCTGTAACGCTCAACATTTGTCATAATTACTATTGAAACCGGTAAAACTGGCTTTTTAATAGCATATTATGGAATTTTGCTAAAATCTATACACCATTTTCCATCAAAATAGATCCCTCAATTTTTTTTACTAATCCTGGGTCATTGGTTTCAAACAAGACATTTTCTTAGTATATAGGAACTACACTTGAAAGCGTTCTGAAAGCGCTCTGGAACTAGAAAACGACCTTTAAGAGCTGATAAACCTTAAAATCTTGGTTGAAAACTTAGGACCATGTGACGTACTGACGTCATTGGCCCTTTTCCCATCCAAGTACTATCCTCTTGAGTTGTTTTAGAAACTTAAGGTGCTGTAACGCTCAACATTTGGCACAATTACTATTGAAATCGGTAAAACTGGCTTTTAGATAGCATAGTAAGGAATTTTCCTAAAATCTAAACACCATTTTCCATCAAAACAGATCCCTCCTTAGTTTTTTTACTAATCATGGGTCATTGGTTTCAAACATGATATTTTCCTAGTATACATGAACACCCTTGAAAGCGCTCTGGAACTAGAAAACGACCTATAAGAGCTGATAAACCTTAAAATCATTGTTGAAAACTGAGGACCATGTGATGTACTGACATTGTTGGCCCTTTTCCCATCCAAATACAATCCTCTTGAGTTATTTAATAAACTCAAAGTGCTGTAACGCTCAACATTTGGCATAATTACTATTGAAACCGGTAAAATTGGCTTTTTAATAGCATATTATGGAATTTTCCTAAAATCTGTGCACCATTTTCCATCAAAATAGATCCCTCAATTTTTTTTACTAATCTTGGGTCATTGGTATCAAACAGGACATTTTCTTAGTATATAGGAACTACACTTGAAAGCGTTCTGAAAGCGCTCTGGAACTAGAAAACGACCTTTAAGAGCTGATAAACCTTAAAATCTTGGTTGAAAACTTAGGACCATGTGACATACTGATATCATTGGCCCTTTTCCCATCCAAATACTATCCTCTTGAGTTGTTTTAGAAACTTAAGGTGCTGTAACGCTCAAAATTTGGCACAATTACTATTGAAATCGGTAAAACTGGCTTTTAGATAGCATATTATGGAATTTGCCTAAAATCTAAACACCATTTTCCATCAAAACAGATCCCCCCTTAGTTTTTTTACTAATCATGGGTCATTGGTTTCAAACATGATATTTTCCTAGTATACATAAACTACCCTTGAAAGCGCTCTGGAACTAGTAAACGACCTTTAAGAGCTGATAAACCTTAAAATCTTGGTTGAAAACTTAGGACCATGTGACGTACTGACGTCATTGGCCCTTTTCCCATCCAAATACTATCCTCTTGAGTTGTTTTAGAAACTTAAGGTGCTGTAACGCTCAACATTTGGCACAATTGCTATTGAAATCGGTAAAACTGGCTTTTAGATAGCATATTATGGAATTTTCCTAAAATCTAAACACCATTTTCCATCAAAACAGATCCCTCCTTAGTTTTTTTACTAATCATGGGTCATTGGTTTCAAACATGATATTTTCCTAGTATACATGAACTACCCTTGAAAGCGCCCTGGAACTAGAAAACGACCTTTAAGAGCTGATAAACCTTAAAATCTTGGTTGAAAACTTAGGACCATGTGATGTACTGACGTCGTTGGCCCTTTTCCCATCCAAATACCATCCTCTTGAGTTGTTTAAGAAACTTAAGGTGCTGTAACGCTCAACATTTGGCATAATTACTATTCAAATCGGTAAAACTGGCTTTTAGATATCATATTATGGAACTTTCCTAAAATCTAAATACCATTTTCCATAAAAATAGATCCCTCCTTAGTTTTTTTACTAATAACGGGTCATTGGTTTCAAACAGGATATTTTCCTAGTATATAGGTTTTTCTTTTTATAAATCAAAAATTATATTAATAAATAACAAAATTTACAAGAGAAGTTTACAAGAAAAGAGGCTTAAAGCCCCAAAAAATTATAAACTTATAAACTAGTATATAGGAACTATCCTTGAAAGAGAACTAGAAAACGACTTTTAAGAGCTGATAAACCTTAAAATCTTTGTTGAAAACTGAGGACCATGTGATGTACTGACATCGTTGGCCCTTTTCCCATCCAAATACAATCCTCTTGAGTTGTTTAAGAAACTCAAAGTGTTGTAACGCTCAACATTTGGCATAATTACTATTGAAACCGGTAAAACTGGCTTTTTAAGAGCATATTATGGAATTTGCCTAAAATCTATACACAATTTTCCATCAAAATAGATCCCTCAATTTTTTTTTACTAATCCTGGGTCATTGGTTTCAAACAGACCATTTTCTTAATATATAAGAACTACACTAGAAAGCGTTCTGAAAGCGCTCTGGAACTAGAAAACGACCTTTAAGAGCTGATAAACCTTAAAATCTTGGTTGAAAACTTAGGACCATGTGACGTAATGACGTCATTGGCCCTTTTTCCATCCAAATACAATCCTCTTGAGTTGTTTAAGAAACTCAAAGTGCTGTAACGCTCAACATTTGTCATAATTACTATTGAAACTGGTAAAACTGGCTTTTTAATAGCATATTATGGAATTTTGCTAAAACATATACACCATTTTCCATCAAAATAGATCCCTCAATTTTTTTTACTAATCCTGGGTCATTGGTTTCAAACAGGACATTTTCTTAGTATATAGGAACTACACTTGAAAGCGTTCTGAAAGCGCTCTGGAACTAGAAAACGACCTTTAAGAGCTGATAAACCTTAAAATCTTGGTTGAAAACTTAGGACCATGTGACGTACTGACGTCATTGGCCCTTTTCCCATCCAAGTACTATCTTCTTGAGTTGTTTTAGAAACTTAAGGTGCTGTAACGCTCAACATTTGGCACAATTACTATTGAAATCGGTAAAACTGGCTTTTAGATAGCATAGTAAGGAATTTTCCTAAAATCTAAACACCATTTTCCATCAAAACAGATCCCTCCTTAGTTTTTTTACTAATCATGGGTCATTGGTTTCAAACATGATATTTTCCTAGTATACATGAACTACCCTTGAAAGCGCCCTGGAACTAGAAAACGACCTTTAAGAGCTGATAAACCTTAAAATCTTGGTTGAAAACTTAGGACCATGTGATGTACTGACGTCGTTGGCCCTTTTCCCATCCAAATACCATCCTCTTGAGTTGTTTAAGAAACTTAAGGTGCTGTAACGCTCAACATTTGGCATAATTACTATTCAAATCGGTAAAACTGGCTTTTAGATATCATATTATGGAACTTTCCTAAAATCTAAATACCATTTTCCATAAAAATAGATCCCTCCTTAGTTTTTTTACTAATAACGGGTCATTGGTTTCAAACAGGATATTTTCCTAGTATATAGGTTTTTCTTTTTATAAATCAAAAATTATATTAATAAATAACAAAATTTACAAGAGAAGTTTACAAGAAAAGAGGCTTAAAGCCCCAAAAAATTATAAACTTATAAACTAGTATATAGGAACTACCATTGAAAGAGAACTAGAAAACGACTTTTAAGAGCTGATAAACCTTAAAATCTTTGTTGAAAACTGAGGACCATGTGATGTACTGACATCGTTGGCCCTTTTCCCATCCAAATACAATCCTCTTGAGTTGTTTAAGAAACTCAAAGTGTTGTAACGCTCAACATTTGGCATAATTACTATTGAAACCGGTAAAACTGGCTTTTTAAGAGCATATTATGGAATTTGGGTAAAATCTATACACAATTTTCCATCAAAATAGATCCCTCAATTTTTTTTTACTAATCCTGGGTCATTGGTTTCAAACAGACCATTTTCTTAATATATAAGAACTACACTAGAAAGCGTTCTGAAAGCGCTCTGGAACTAGAAAACGACCTTTAAGAGATGATAAACCTTAAAATCTTGGTTGAAAACTTAGGACCATGTGACGTAATGACGTCATTGGCCCTTTTCCCATCCAAATACAATCCTCTTGAGTTGTTTAAGAAACTCAAAGTGCTGTAACGCTCAACATTTGTCATAATTACTATTGAAACCGGTAAAACTGGCTTTTTAATAGCATATTATGGAATTTTGCTAAAATCTATACACCATTTTCCATCAAAATAGATCCCTCAATTTTTTTTACTAATCCTGGGTCATTGGTTTCAAACAGGACATTTTCTTAGTATATAGGAACTACACTTGAAAGCGTTCTGAAAGCGCTCTGGAACTAGAAAACGACCTTTAAGAGCTGATAAACCTTAAAATCTTGGTTGAAAACTTAGGACCATGTGACGTACTGACGTCATTGGCCCTTTTCCCATCCAAGTACTATCTTCTTGAGTTGTTTTAGAAACTTAAGGTGCTGTAACGCTCAACATTTGGCACAATTACTATTGAAATCGGTATAACTGGCTTTTAGATAGCATAGTAAGGAATTTTCCTAAAATCTAAACACCATTTTCCATCAAAACAGATCCCTCCTTAGTTTTTTTACTAATCATGGGTCATTGGTTTCAAACATGATATTTTCCTAGTATACATGAACACCCTTGAAAGCGCTCTGGAACTAGAAAACGACCTTTAAGAGCTGATAAAACTTAAAATCATTGTTGAAAACTGAGGACCATGTGATGTACTGACATCGTTGGCCCTTTTCCCATCCAAATACAATCCTCTTGAGTTATTTAAGAAACTCAAAGTGCTGTAACGCTCAACATTTGGCATAATTACTATTGAAACCGGTAAAATTGGCTTTTTAATAGCATATTATGGAATTTTCCTAAAATCTGTACACCATTTTCCATCAAAATAAATCCCTCAATTTTTTTTACTAATCTTGGGTCATTGGTATCAAACAGGACATTTTCTTAGTATATAGGAACTACACTTGAAAGCGTTCTGAAAGCGCTCTGGAACTAGAAAACGACCTTTAAGAGCTGATAAACCTTAAAATCTTGGTTGAAAACTTAGGACCATGTGACGTACTGATATCATTGGCCCTTTTCCCATCCAAATACTATCCTCTTGAGTTGTTTTAGAAACTTAAGGTGCTGTAACGCTCAAAATTTGGCACAATTACTATTGAAATCGGTAAAACTGGCTTTTAGATAGCATATTATGGAATTTGCCTAAAATCTAAACACCATTTTCCATCAAAACAGATCCCCCCTTAGTTTTTTTACTAATCATGGGTCATTGGTTTCAAACATGATATTTTCCTAGTATACATAAACTACATTTGAAAGCGCTCTGGAACTAGTAAACGACCTTTAAGAGCTGATAAACCTTAAAATCTTGGTTGAAAACTTAGGACCATGTGACGTACTGACGTCATTGGCCCTTTTCCCATCCAAATACTATCCTCTTGAGTTGTTTTAGAAACTTAAGGTGCTGTAACGCTCAACATTTGGCACAATTGCTATTGAAATCGGTAAAACTGGCTTTTAGATAGCATATTATGGAATTTGCCTAAAATCTAAACACCATTTTCCATCAAAACAGATCCCTCCTTAGTTTTTTTACTAATCTTGGGTCATTGGTTTCAAACATGATATTTTCCTAGTATACATGAACTACCCTTGAAAGCGCCCTGGAACTAGAAAACGACCTTTAGGAGCTGATAAACCTTAAAATCTTGGTTGAAAACTTAGGACCATGTGATGTACTGACGTCGTTGGCCCTTTTCCCATCCAAATACCATCCTCTTGAGTTGTTTAAGAAACTTAAGGTGCTGTAACGCTCAACATTTGGCATAATTACTATTCAAATCGGTAAAACTGGCTTTTAGATATCATATTATGGAACTTTCCTAAAATCTAAATACCATTTTCCATAAAAATAGATCCCTCCTTAGTTTTTTTACTAATAACGGGTCATTGGTTTCAAACAGGATATTTTCCTAGTATATAGGTTTTTCTTTTTATAAATCAAAAATTATATTAATAAATAACAAAATTTACAAGAGAAGTTTACAAGAAAAGAGGCTTAAAGCCCCAAAAAATTATAAACTTATAAACTAGTATATAGGAACTACCCTTGAAAGAGAACTAGAAAACGACTTTTAAGAGCTGATAAACCTTAAAATCTTTGTTGAAAACTGAGGACCATGTGATGTACTGACATCGTTGGCCCTTTTCCCATCCAAATACAATCCTCTTGAGTTGTTTAAGAAACTCAAAGTGCTGTAACGCTCAACATTTGGCATAATTACTATTGAAACCGGTAAAACTGGCTTTTTAAGAGCATATTATGGAATTTGCCTAAAATCTATACACAATTCTCCATCAAAATAGATCCTTCAATTTTTTTTTACTAATCCTGGGTCATTGGTTTCAAACAGACCATTTTCTTAATATATAAGAACTACACTAGAAAGCGTTCTGAAAGCGCTCTGGAACTAGAAAACGACCTTTAAGAGCTGATAAACCTTAAAATCTTGGTTGAAAACTTAGGACCATGTGACGTAATGACGTCATTGGCCCTTTTCCCATCCAAATACAATCCTCTTGAGTTGTTTAAGAAACTCAAAGTGCT
This sequence comes from Papaver somniferum, assembly GCF_003573695.1. Taxonomy (NCBI): domain Eukaryota; kingdom Viridiplantae; phylum Streptophyta; class Magnoliopsida; order Ranunculales; family Papaveraceae; genus Papaver; species Papaver somniferum. The sequence continues at coordinate 6,527,351 of NW_020644373.1, forward strand.
GTAACGCTCAAAATTTGTCATAATTACTATTGAAACCGGTAAAACTGGCTTTTTAATAGCATATTATGGAATTTTCCTAAAATCTATACACCATTTTCCATCAAAATAGATCCCTCAATTTTTTTTACTAATCCTGGGTCATTGGTTTCAAACAGGACATTTTCTTAGTATATAGGAACTACACATGAAAGCGTTCTGAAAGCGCTCTGGAACTAGAAAACGACCTTTAAGAGCTGATAAACCTTAAAATCTTGGTTGAAAACTTAGGACCATGTGACGTACTGACGTCATTGGCCCTTTTCCCATCCAAGTACTATCCTCTTGAGTTGTTTTAGAAACTTAAGGTGCTGTAACGCTCAACATTTGGCACAATTACTATTGAAATCGGTAAAACTGGCTTTTAGATAGCATAGTAAGGAATTTGCCTAAAATCTAAACACCATTTTCCATCAAAACAGATCCCTCCTTATTTTTTTACTAATCATGGGTCATTGGTTTCAAACATGATATTTTCCTAGTATACATGAACTACCCTTGAAAGCGCTCTGGAACTAGAAAACGACCTTTAAGAGCTGATAAACCTTAAAATCATTGTTGAAAACTGAGGACCATGTGATGTACTGACATCGTTGGCCCTTTTCCCATCCAAATACAATCCTCTTGAGTTATTTAAGAATCTCAAAGTGCTGTAACGCTCAACATTTGGCATAATTACTATTGAAACCGGTAAAATTGGCTTTTTAATAGCATATTATGGAATTTTCCTAAAATATGTACACCATTTTCCATCAAAATAGATCCCTCAATTTTTTTTACTAATCTTGGGTCATTGGTATCAAACAGGACATTTTCTTAGTATATAGGAACTACACTTGAAAGCGTTCTGAAAGCGCTCTGGAACTAGAAAACGACCTTTAAGAGCTGATAAACCTTAAAATCTTGGTTGAAAACTTAGGACCATGTGACGTACTGATATCATTGGCCCTTTTCCCATCCAAATACTATCCTCTTGAGTTGTTTTAGAAACTTAAGGTGCTGTAACGCTCAACATTTGGCACAATTACTATTGAAATCGGTAAAACTGGCTTTTAGATAGCATAGTAAGGAATTTGCCTAAAATCTAAACACCATTTTCCATCAAAACAGATCCCTCCTTAGTTTTTTTACTAATCATGGGTCATTGGTTTCAAACATGATATTTTCCTAGTATACATGAACTACCTTTAAAGCGCTCTGGAACTAGAAAACGACCTTTAAGAGCTGATAAACCTTAAAATCATTGTTGAAAACTGAGGACCATGTGATGTACTGACATCGTTGGCCCTTTTCCCATCCAAATACAATCCTCTTGAGTTATTTAAGAAACTCAAAGTGCTGTAACGCTCAACATTTGGCATAATTACTATTGAAACCGGTAAAATTGGCTTTTTAATAGCATATTATGGAATTTGCCTAAACTCTGTACACCATTTTCCATCAAAATAGATCCCTCAATTTTTTTTTACTAATCTTGGGTCATTGGTATCAAACAGGACATTTTCTTAGTATATAGGAACTACACTTGAAAGCGTTCTGAAAGCGCTCTGGAACTAGAAAGCGACCTTTAAGAGCTGATAAACCTTAAAATCTTGGTTGAAAACTTAGGACCATGTGACGTACTGATGTCATTGGCCCTTTTCCCATCCAAATACTATCCTCTTGAGTTGTTTTAGAAACTTAAGGTGCTGTAACGCTCAAAATTTGGCACAATTACTAATGAAATCGGTAAAACTGGCTTTTAGATAGAATATTATGGAATTTGCCTAAAATCTAAACACCATTTTCCATCAAAACAGATCCCTCCTTAGTTTTCTTACTAAACACGGGTCATTGGTTTCAAACATGATATTTTCCTAGTATACATGAACTACCCTTGAAAGCGCTTTGGAACTAGAAAACGACCTTTAATAGCTGATAAACCTTAAAATCTTGGTTGAAAACTTAGGACCATGTGACGTACTGACGTCATTGGCCCTTTTCCCATCCAAATACTATCCTCTTGAGTTGTTTTAGAAACTTAAGGTGCTGTAACGCTCAACATTTGGCACAATTCCTATTGAAATCGGTAAAACTGGCTTTTAGATAGCATATTATGGAATTTTCCTAAAAT
>NW_020644373.1:6529509-6529723 GCF_003573695.1 Papaver somniferum
TTTTTTTTACTAATCTTGGGTCATTGGTATCAAACAGGACATTTTCTTAGTATATAGGAACTACACTTGAAAGCGTTCTGAAAGCGCTCTGGAACTAGAAAGCGACCTTTAAGAGCTGATAAACCTTAAAATCTTGGTTGAAAACTTAGGACCATGTGACGTACTGATGTCATTGGCCCTTTTCCCATCCAAATACTATCCTCTTGAGTTGTTT
>NW_020644373.1:6529733-6583815 GCF_003573695.1 Papaver somniferum
TGGAACTAGAAAACGACCTTTAATAGCTGATAAACCTTAAAATCTTGGTTGAAAACTTAGGACCATGTGACGTACTGACGTCATTGGCCCTTTTCCCATCCAAATACTATCCTCTTGAGTTGTTTTAGAAACTTAAGGTGCTGTAACGCTCAACATTTGGCACAATTCCTATTGAAATCGGTAAAACTGGCTTTTAGATAGCATATTATGGAATTTTCCTAAAATATAAATACCATTTTCCATAAAAATAGATCCCTCCTTAGTTTTTTTACTAATCCGTGGTCATTGGTTTCAAACAGGATATTTTCATAGTATATAGGTTTTTCTTTTTATAAGTCAAAAATTATATTAATAAATAACAAAATTTACAAGAGAAGTTTACAAGAAAAGAGGCTTAAAGCCCCAAAAAATTATAAACTTATAAACTAGTATATAGGAACTACCCTTGAAAGAGAACTAGAAAACGGCTTTTAAGAGCTGATAAACCTTAAAATCTTTGTTGAAAACTAAGGATCATGTGATGTACTGACATCGCTGGCCCTTTTCCCATCCAAATACAATTCTCTTGAGTTGTTTAAGAAACTCAAAGTGCTGTAACGCTCAACATTTGGCATAATTACTATTAAAACCGGTAAAACTGGCTTTTTAATAGCATATTATGGAATTTGCCTAAAACCTATACACCATTTTCCATCAAATTAGATCCCTCAATTTTTTTTACTAATCCGGGGTTATTGGTTTCAAACAGACCATTTTCTTAGTATACAGGAACTACACTAGAAAGCGTTCTGAAAGCGCTCTAGAACTAGAAAACGACCTTTAAGAGCTGATAAACCTTAAAATCTTGGTTGAAAACTTAGGACCATGTGACGTACTGACGTCATTGGCCCTTTTCCATCCAAATACTATCCTCTTGAGTTGTTTTAGAAACTTAAGGTGCTGTAACGCTCAACATTTGGCACAATTACTATTGAAATCGGTAAAACTGGATTTTAAATAGCATATTATGGAATTTGCCTAAAATCTAAACACCATTTTCCATCAAAACAGATCCCCCCTTAGTTTTTTTACTAATCATGGGTCATTGGTTTCAAACATGATATTTTCCTAGTATACATGAACTACCCTTGAAAGCGCTCTGGAACTAGAAAACGACCTTTAATAGCTGATAAACCTTAAAATCTTGGTTGAAAACTTAGGACCATGTGACGTACTGACGTCATTGGCCCTTTTCCCATCCAAATACTATCCTCTTGAGTTGTTTTAGAAACTTAAGGTGCTGTAACGCTCAACATTTGGCACAATTCCTATTGAAATCGGTAAAACTGGCTTTTAGATAGCATATTATGGAATTTTCCTAAAATCTAAACATCATTTTCCATCAAAACAGATCCCTCCTTAGTTTTTTTACTAATCATGGGTCATTGGTTTCAATAATGATATTTTCCTAGTATACATGAACTACCCTTGAAAGCGCTCTGGAACTAGAAAACGACTTTTAAGAGCTGATAAACCTTAAAATCTTGGTTGAAAACTTAGGACCATGTGATGTACTGACGTCGTTGGCCCTTTTCCCATCCAAATACTATCCTCTTGAGTTGTTTAAGAAACTTAAGGTGCTGTAACGCTCAACATTTGGCATAATTACTATTCAAATCGGTAAAACTGGCTTTTAGATATCATATTATGGAATTTTCCTAAAATCTAAATACCATTTTCCATAAAAATAGATCCCTCCTTAGTTTTTTTCCTAATCCCGGGTCATTGGTTTCAAACAGGATATTTTCCTAGTATATAGGTTTTTCTTTTTATAAGTCAAAAATTAAAGTAATAAATAACAAAATTTACAAGAAAAGAGGCTTAAAGCCCCAAAAAATTATAAACTTATAAACTAATATATAGGAACTACCCTTGAAAACGAACTAGAAAACGACTTTTAAGAGCTGATAAACCTTAAAATCTTTGTTGAAAACTGAGGACCATGTGATGTACTGACATCGTTGACCCTTTTCTCATCCAAATACAATCCTCTTGAGTTGTTTAAGAAACTCAAAGTGCTGTAGCGCTCAACATTTGGCATAATTACTATTGAAACCGGTAAAATTGGCTTTTTAATAGCATATTATGGAATTTGCCTAAAATCTGTACACCATTTTCCATCAAAATAGATCCCTCAATTTTTTTTACTAATCTTGGGTCATTGGTATCAAACAGGACATTTTCTTAGTATATAGGAACTACACTTGAAAGCGTTCTGAAAGCGCTCTGGAACTAGAAAGCGACCTTTAAGAGCTGATAAACCTTAAAATCTTGGTTGAAAACTTAGGACCATGTGACGTACTGATGTCATTGGCCCTTTTCCCATCCAAATACTATCCTCTTGAGTTGTTTAAGAAACTTAAGGTGCTATAACGCTCAAAATTTGGCACAATTACTATTGAAATCATTAAAACTGGCTTTTAGATAGAATATTATGGAATTTGCCTAAAATCTAAACACCATTTTCCATCAAAACATATCCCTCCTTAGTTTTCTTACTAATCATGGGTCATTGGTTTCAAACATGATATTTTCCTAGTATACATGAACTACCCTTGAAAGCGCTTTGGAACTAGAAAACGACCTTTAAGAGCTGATAAACCTTAAAATCTTGGTTGAAAACTTAGGACCATGTGATTTACTGACGTCATTGGCCCTTTTCCCATCCAAATACTATCCTCTTGAGTTGTTTAAGAAACCTAAGGTGTTGTAACGCTCAACATTTGGCATAATTACTATTGAAATCGGTAAAACTGGCTTTTAGATATCATATTATGGAATTTTCCTAAAATCTAAATACCATTTTCCATAAAAATAGATCCCTCCTTAGTTTTTTTACTAATCCGTGGTCATTGGTTTCAAACAGGATATTTTCATAGTATATAGGTTTTTCTTTTTATAAGTCAAAAATTATATTAATAAATAACAAAATTTACAAGAGAAGTTTACAAGAAAAGAGGCTTAAAGCCCCAAAAAATTATAAACTTATAAACTAGTATATAGGAACTACCCTTGAAAGCGAACTAGAAAACGACTTTTAAGAGCTGATAAACCTTAAAATCTTTGTTGAAAACTGAGGACCATGTGATGTACTGACATCGTTGGCCCTTTTCTCATCCAAATACAATCCTCTTGAGTTGTTTAAGAAACTCAAAGTGCTGTAACGCTCAACATTTGGCATAATTACTATTGAAACCGGTAAAATTGGCTTTTTAATAGCATATTATGGAATTTGCCTAAAATCTGTACACCATTTTCCATCAAATTAGATCCCTCAATTTTTTTTACTAATCCGGGGTCATTGGTTTCAAACAGACCGTTTTCTTAGTATACAGGAACTACACTAGAAAGCGTTCTGAAAGCGCTCTGGAACTAGAAAACGACCTTTAAGAGCTGATAAACCTTAAAATCTTGGTTGAAAACTTAGGACCATGTGACGTACTGACGTCATTGGCCCTTTTCCATCCAAATACTATCCTCTTGAGTTGTTTTTGAAACTTAAGGTGCTGTAACGCTCAACATTTGGCACAATTACTATTGAAATCGGTAAAACTGGATTTTAAATAGCATATTATGGAATTTGCCTAAAATCTAAACACCATTTTCCATCAAAACAGATCCCCCCTTAGTTTTTTTACTAATCATGGGTCATTGGTTTCAAACATGATATTTTCCTAGTATACATGAACTACCCTTGAAAGCGCTCTGGAACTAGAAAACGACCTTTAAGAGCTGATAAACCTTAAAATCTTGGTTGAAAACTTAGGACCATGTGATGTACTGACGTCGTTGGCCCTTTTCCCATCCAAATACTATCCTCTTGAGTTGTTTAAGAAACTTAAGGTGCTGTAACGCTCAACATTTGGCATAATTACTATTCAAATCGGTAAAACTGGCTTTTAGATATCATATTATGGAATTTTCCTAAAATCTAAATACCATTTTCCATCAAAATAGATCCCTCCTTAGTTTTTTTACTAATCCCGGGTCATTGGTTTCAAACAGGATATTTTCCTAGTATATAGGTTTTTCTTTTTATAAGTCAAAAATTATAGTAATAAATAACAAAATTTACAAGAGAAGTTTACAAGAAAAGAGGCTTAAAGCCACAAAAAATTATAAACTTATAAACTAATATATAGGAACTACCCTTGAAAGCGAACTAGAAAACGACTTTTAAGAGCTGATAAACCTTAAAATCTTTGTTGAAAACTTAGGACCATGTGATGTACTGACATCGTTGGCCCTTTTGTCATCCAAATACAATCCTCTTGAGTTGTTTAAGAAACTCAAAGTGCTGTAACGCTCAACATTTGGCATAATTACTATTGAAACCGGTAAAACTGGCTTTTTAATAGCATATTATGGAATTTTCCTAAAACCTATACACCATTTTCCATCAAAATAGATCCCTCAATTTTTTTTTTACTAATCCTGGGTCATTGGTTTCAAACAGACCATTTTCTTAGTATACAGGAACTACACTAGAAAGCGTTCTGAAAGCGCTCTGGAACTAGAAAACGACCTTTAAGAGCTGATAAACCTTAAAATCTTGGTTGAAAACTTAGGACCATGTGACGTACTGACGTCATTGGCCCTTTTCCATCCAAATACTATCCTCTTTAGTTGTTTTAGAAACTTAAGGTGTTGTAACGCTCAACATTTGGCACAATTACTATTGAAATCGGTAAAACTGGATTTTAAATAGCATATTATGGAACTTGCCTAAAATCTAAACACCATTTTCCATCAAAACAGATCCCCCCTTAGTTTTTTTACTAATCATGGGTCATTGGTTTCAAACATGATATTTTCCTAGTATACATGAACTACCCTTGAAAGCGCTCTGGAACTAGAAAAAGTCCTTTAAGAGCTGATAAACCTTAAAATCTTGGTTGAAAACTTAGAACCATGTGACGTACTGACGTCATTGGCCCTTTTCCCATCCAAATACTATCCTCTTGAGTTGTTTTAGAAACTTAAGGTGCTGTAACGCTCAACATTTGGCACAATTGCTATTGAAATCGGTAAAACTGGCTTTTGGATAGCATATTATGGAATTTGCCTAAAATCTAAACACCATTTTCCATCAAAACAGATCCCTGCTTAGTTTTTTTACTAATCATGGGTCATTGGTTTCAAACATGATATTTTCCTAGTATACATGAACTACCCTTGAAAGCGCTCTGGAACTAGAAAACGACCTTTAAGAGCTGATAAACCTTAAAATCTTGGTTGAAAACTTAGGACCATGTGATGTACTGACTTCGTTATTCCTTTTCCCATCCAAATACTATCCTCTTGAGTTGTTTAAGAAACTTAAGGTGCTGTAACGCTCAACATTTGGCATAATTACTATTCAAATCGGTAAAACTGGCTTTTAGATATCATATTATGGAATTTTCCTAAAATCTAAATACCATTTTCCATCAAAATAGATCCCTCCTTAGTTTTTTTACTAATCCCGGGTCATTGGTTTCAAACAGGATATTTTCCTAGTATATAGGTTTTTCTTTTTATAAGTCAAAAATTCTAGTAATGAATAAAAAAATTTACAAGAGAAGTTTACAAGAAAAGAGGCTTAAAGCCCCAAAAAATTATAAACTTATAAACTAATATATAGGAACTACCCTTGAAAACGAACTAGAAAACGACTTTTAAGAGATGATAAACCTTAAAATCTTTGTTGAAAACTGAGGACCATGTGACGTACTGACATCGTTGGCCCTTTTCTCATCCAAATACAATCCTCTTGAGTTGTTTAAGAAACTCAAAGTGCTGTAACGCTCAACATTTGGCATAATTACTATTGAAATCGGTAAAACTGGCTTTTAATAGCATATTATGGAATTTACCTAAAACCTATACACCATTTTCCATCAAAATAGATCCCTCAATTTTTTTTTACTAATCCTGGGTCATTGGTTTAAAACAGACCATTTTCTTAGTATACAGGAACTACACTAGAAAGCGATCTGGAACTAGAAAACGACCTTTAAGAGCTGATAAACCTTAAAATCTTGGTTGAAAACTTAGGACCATGTGACGTACTGACGTCATTGGCCCTTTTCCATCCAAATACTATCCTCTTGAGTTGTTTTAGAAACTTAAGGTGCTGTAACGCTCAACATTTGGCACAATTACTATCGAAATCGGTAAAACTGGATTTTAAATAGCATATTATGGAACTTGCCTAAAATCGAACCACCATTTTCCATCAAAACAGATCCCCCCTTAGTTTTTTTACTAATCATGGGTCATTGGTTTCAAACATGATATTTTCCTAGTATACATGAACTACCCTTGAAAGCGCTCTGGAACTAGAAAACGACCTTTAAGAGCTGATAAACCTTAAAATCTTGGTTGAAAACTTAGGACCATGTGACGTACTGACGTCATTGGCCCTTTTCCCATCCAAATACTATCCTCTTGAGTTGTTTTAGAAACTTAAGGTGCTGTAACGCTCAACATTTGGCACAATTACTATTGAAATCGGTAAAACTGGCTTTTAGATAGCATATTATGGAATTTGCCTAAAATCTAAACACCATTTTCCATCAAAACAGATCCCTCCTTAGTTTTTTTACTAATCATGGGTCATTGGTTTCAAACATGATATTTTCCTAGTATACATGAACTACCCTTGAAAGCGCTCTGGAACTAGAAAACGACCTTTAAGAGCTGATAAACCTTAAAATCTTGGTTGAAAACTTAGGACCATGTGATGTACTGACGTCGTTGGCCCTTTTCCCATCCAAATACTATCCTATTGAGTTGTTTAAGAAACTTAAGGTGCTGTAACGCTCAACATTTGGCATAATTACTATTCAAATCGGTAAAACTGGCTTTTAGATATCATATTATGGAATTTTCCTAAAATCTAAATACCATTTTCCATCAAAATAGATCTCTCCTTAGTTTTTTTACTAATCCCGGGTCATTGGTTTCAAACAGGATATTTTCCTAGTATATAGGTTTTTCTTTTTATAAGTCAAAAATTATATTAATAAATAACAAAATTTACAAGAGAAGTTTACAAGAAAAAAGGCTTAAATCCCCAAAAAATTATAAACTTATAAACTAGTATATAGGAACTACCCTTGAAAGCGAACTAGAAAACGACTTTTAAGAGCTGATAAACCTTAAAATCTTTGTTGAAAACTGAGGATCATGTGATATACTGACATCGTTGGACCTTTTCCCATCCAAATACAATTCTCTTGAGTTGTTTAAGAAACTCAAAGTGCTGTAACGCTCAACATTTGGCATAATTACTATTGAAACCGGTAAAACTGGCTTTTTAATAGCATATTATGGAATTTGCCTAAAACCTATACACCATTTTCCATCAAAATAGATCCCTCAATTTTTTTTACTAATCCTGGGTCATTGGTTTCAAACAGACCATTTTCTTAGTATAAGGGAACTACACTAGAAAGCGTTCTGAAAGCGCTCTCGAACTAGAAAACGACCTTTAAGAGCTGATAAACCTTAAAATCTTGGTTGAAAACATAGGACCATGTGACGTACTGACGTCATTGGCCCTTTTCCATCCAAATACTATCCTCTTGAGTTGTTTTAGAAACTTAAGGTGCTGTAACGCTCAACATTTGGCACAATTACTATTGAAATCGGTAAACCTGGATTTTAAATAACATATTATGGAACTTGCCTAAAATATAAACACCATTTTCCATCAAAACAAATCCCTCCTTAGTTTTTTTACTAATCATGGGTCATTGGTTTCAAACATGATATTTTCCTAGTATACATGAACTACCCTTGAAAGCGCTCTGGAACTAGAAAACGACCTTTAAGAGCTGATAAACCTTAAAATCTTGGTTGAAAACTTAGGACCAAATACTATCCTCTTGAGTTGTTTTAGAAACTTAAGGTGCTGTAACGCTCAACATTTGGCACAATTGCTATTGAAATCGGTAAAACTGGCTTTTAGATAGCATATCATGGAATTTGCCTAAAATCTAAACACCATTTTTCATCAAAACAGATCCCTCCTTAGTTTTTTTCCTAATCATGGGTCATTGGTTTCAAACATGATATTTTCCTAGTATACATGAACTACCCTTGAAAGCGCTCTGGAACTAGAAAACGACCTTTAAGAGCTGATAAACCTTAAAATCTTTGTTGAAAACTGAGGACCATGTGATGTACTGACGTCATTGGCCCTTTTCCCATCCAAATACTATCCTCTTGAGTTGTTTTAGAAACTTAAGGTGCTGTAACGCTCAAAATTTTGGCACAATTACTATTGAAATCGGTAAAACTGGCTTTTAGATAGTATATTATGGAATTTGCCTAAAATCTAAACACCATTTTCCATCAAAACAGATCCCTCCTTAGTTTTTATACTAATCATGGGTCATTGGTTTCAAACATGATATTTTCCTAGTATACATGAACTACCCTTGAAAGCGCTCTGGAACTAGAAAACGACCTTTAAGAGCTGATAAACCTTAAAATCTTGGTTGAAAACTTAGGACCATGTGATGTACTGACGTCGTTGGCCGTTTTCCCATCCAAATACTATCCTCTTGAATTGTTTAAGAAACCTAAGGTGCTGTAACGCTCAACATTTGGCATAATTACTATTCAAATCGGTAAAACTGGCTTTTAGATATCATATTATGGAATTTTCCTAAAATCTAAATACCATTTTCCATCAAAATAGATCCCTCCTTAGTTTTTTTACTAATCCGTGGTCATTGGTTTCAAACAGGATATTTTCATAGTATATAGGTTTTTCTTTTTATAAGTCAAAAATTATATTAATAAATAACAAAATTTACAAGAGAAGTTTACAAGAAAAAAGGCTTAAATCCCCAAAAAATTATAAACTTATAAACTAGTATATAGGAATTACCCTTGAAAGCGAACTAGAAAACGACTTTTAAGAGCTGATAAACCTTAAAATATTTGTTGAAAACTGAGGATCATGTGATGTACTGACATCGTTGGACCTTTTCCCATCCAAATACAATTCTCTTGAGTTGTTTAAGAAACTCAAAGTGCTGTAACGCTCAACATTTGGCATAATTACTATTGAAACCGGTAAAACTGGCTTTTTAATAGCATATTATGGAATTTTCCTAAAACCTATACTCCATTTTCCATCAAAATAGATCCCTCAATTTTTTTTACTAATCCTGGGTCATTGGTTTCAAACAGACCATTTTCTTAGTATACAGGAACTACACTAGAAAGCGTTCTGAAAGCGCTCTCAAACTAGAAAACGACCTTTAAGAGCTGATAAACCTTAAAATCTTGGTTGAAAACTTAGGACCATTTGACGTACTGACGTCATTGGCCCTTTTCCATCCAAATACTATCCTCTTGAGTTGTTTTAGAAACTTAAGGTGCTGTAACGCTCAACATTTGGCACAATTACTATTGAAATCGGTAAAACTGGATTTTAAATAGCATATTATGGAACTTGCCTAAAATATAAACACCATTTTCCATCAAAACAGATCCCCCCTTAGTTTTTTTACTAATCATGGGTCATTGGTTTCAAACATGATATTTTCCTAGTATACATGAACTACCCTTGAAAGTGCTCTGGAACTAGAAAACGACCTTTAAGAGCTGATAAACCTTAAAATCTTGGTTGAAAACTTAGGACCAAATACTATCCTCTTGAGTTGTTTTAGAAACTTAAGGTGCTGTAACGCTTAACATTTGGCACAATTGCTATTGAAATCGGTAAAACTGGCTTTTAGATAGCATATCATGGAATTTGCCTAAAATCTAAACACCATTTTCCATCAAAACAGATCCCTCCTTAGTTTTTTTACTAATCATGGGTCATTGGTTTCAAACATGATATTTTCCTAGTATACATGAACTACCCTTGAAAGCGCTCTGGAACTAGAAAACGACCTTTAAGAGCTGATAAACCTTAAAATCTTGGTTGAAAACTTAGGACCATGTGATGTACTGACGTCGTTGGCCCTTTTCCAATCCAAATACTATCCTCTTGAGTTGTTTAAGAAACTTAAGGTGCTGTAACGCTCAACATTTGGCATAATTACTATTCAAATCGGTAAAACTGGCTTTTAGATATCATATTATGGAATTTTCCTAAAATCTAAATACCATTTTCCATCAAAATAGATCCCTCCTTAGTTTTTTTACTAATCCCGGGTCATTGGTTTCAAACAGGATATTTTCCTAGTATATAGGTTTTTCTTTTTATAAGTCAAAAATTATAGTAATAAATAACAAAATTTACAAGAGAAGTTTACAAGAAAAGAGGCTTAAAGCCCCAAAAAATTATAAACTTATAAACTAATATATAGGAACTACCCTTGAAAACGAACTAGAAAACGAATTTTAAGAGTTGATAAACCTTAAAATCTTTGTTGAAAACTGAGGACCATGTGATGTACTGACATCGTTGGACCTTTTCCCATCCAAATACAATTCTCTTGAGTTGTTTAAGAAACTCAAAGTGCTGTAACGCTCAACATTTGGCATAATTACTATTGAAACCGGTAAAACTGGCTTTTTAATAGCATATCATGGAATTTTCCTAAAACCTATACACCATTTTCCATCAAAATAGATCCCTCAATTTTTTTTACTAATCCTGGGTCATTGGTTTCAAACAGACCATTTTCTTATTATACAGGAACTACACTAGAAAGCGTTCTGAAAGCGCTCTCGAACTAGAAAACGACCTTTAAGAGCTGATAAACCTTAAAATCTTGGTTGAAAACTTAGGACCATGTGACGTACTGACGTCATTGGCCCTTTTCCATCCAAATACTATCCTCTTGAGTTGTTTTAGAAACTTAAGGTGCTGTAACGCTCAACATTTGGCACAATTACTATTGAAATCGGTAAAACTGGATTTTAAATAGCATATTATGGAACTTGCCTAAAATATAAACACCATTTTCCATCAAAACAGATCCCCCCTTAGTTTTTTTACTAATCATGGGTCATTGGTTTCAAACATGATATTTTCCTAGTATACATGAACTACCCATGAAAGCGCTCTGGAACTAGAAAACGACCTTTAAGAGCTGATAAACCTTAAAATCTTGGTTGAAAACTTAGGACCAAATACTATCCTCTTGAGTTGTTTTAGAAACTTAAGGTGCTGTAACGCTCAACATTTGGCACAATTGCTATTGAAATCGGTAAAACTGGCTTTTAGATAGCATATCATGGAATTTGCCTAAAATCTAAACACCATTTTCCATCAAAACAGATCCCTCCTTAGTTTTTTTACTAATCATGGGTCATTGGTTTCAAACATGATATTTTCCTAGTATACATGAACTACCCTTGAAAGCGCTCTGGAACTAGAAAACGACCTTTAAGAGCTGATAAACCTTAAAATCTTGGTTGAAAACTTAGGACCATGTGATGTACTGACGTCGTTGGCCCTTTTCCCATCCAAATACTATCCTCTTGAGTTGTTTAAGAAACTTAAGGTGCTGTAACGCTCAACATTTGGCATAATTACTATTCAAATCGGTAAAACTGGCTTTTAGATATCATATTATGGAATTTTCCTAAAATCTAAATACCATTTTCCATCAAAATAGATCCCTCCTTAGTTTTTTTACTAATCCCGGGTCATTGGTTTCAAACAGGATATTTTCCTAGTATATAGGTTTTTCTTTTTATAAGTCAAAAATTATAGTAATAAATAACAAAATTTACAAGAGAAGTTTACAAGAAAAGAGGCTTAAAGCCACAAAAAATTATAAACTTATAAACTAATATATAGGAACTACCCTTGAAAGCGAACTAGAAAACGACTTTTAAGAGCTGATAAACCTTAAAATCTTTGTTGAAAACTTAGGACCATGTGATGTACTGACATCGTTGGCCCTTTTGTCATCCAAATACAATCCTCTTGAGTTGTTTAAGAAACTCAAAGTGCTGTAACGCTCAACATTTGGCATAATTACTATTGAAACCGGTAAAACTGGCTTTTTAATAGCATATTATGGAATTTTCCTAAAACCTATACACCATTTTCCATCAAAATAGATCCCTCAATTTTTTTTTTACTAATCCTGGGTCATTGGTTTCAAACAGACCATTTTCTTAGTATACAGGAACTACACTAGAAAGCGTTCTGAAAGCGCTCTGGAACTAGAAAACGACCTTTAAGAGCTGATAAACCTTAAAATCTTGGTTGAAAACTTAGGACCATGTGACGTACTGACGTCATTGGCCCTTTTCCATCCAAATACTATCCTCTTTAGTTGTTTTAGAAACTTAAGGTGTTGTAACGCTCAACATTTGGCACAATTACTATTGAAATCGGTAAAACTGGATTTTAAATAGCATATTATGGAACTTGCCTAAAATCTAAACACCATTTTCCATCAAAACAGATCCCCCCTTAGTTTTTTTACTAATCATGGGTCATTGGTTTCAAACATGATATTTTCCTAGTATACATGAACTACCCTTGAAAGCGCTCTGGAACTAGAAAAAGTCCTTTAAGAGCTGATAAACCTTAAAATCTTGGTTGAAAACTTAGAACCATGTGACGTACTGACGTCATTGGCCCTTTTCCCATCCAAATACTATCCTCTTGAGTTGTTTTAGAAACTTAAGGTGCTGTAACGCTCAACATTTGGCACAATTGCTATTGAAATCGGTAAAACTGGCTTTTGGATAGCATATTATGGAATTTGCCTAAAATCTAAACACCATTTTCCATCAAAACAGATCCCTGCTTAGTTTTTTTACTAATCATGGGTCATTGGTTTCAAACATGATATTTTCCTAGTATACATGAACTACCCTTGAAAGCGCTCTGGAACTAGAAAACGACCTTTAAGAGCTGATAAACCTTAAAATCTTGGTTGAAAACTTAGGACCATGTGATGTACTGACTTCGTTATTCCTTTTCCCATCCAAATACTATCCTCTTGAGTTGTTTAAGAAACTTAAGGTGCTGTAACGCTCAACATTTGGCATAATTACTATTCAAATCGGTAAAACTGGCTTTTAGATATCATATTATGGAATTTTCCTAAAATCTAAATACCATTTTCCATCAAAATAGATCCCTCCTTAGTTTTTTTACTAATCCCGGGTCATTGGTTTCAAACAGGATATTTTCCTAGTATATAGGTTTTTCTTTTTATAAGTCAAAAATTATAGTAATAAATAACAAAATTTACAAGAGAAGTTTACAAGAAAAGAGGCTTAAAGCCCCAAAAAATTATAAACTTATAAACTAATATATAGGAACTACCCTTGAAAACGAACTAGAAAACGAATTTTAAGAGTTGATAAACCTTAAAATCTTTGTTGAAAACTGAGGACCATGTGATGTACTGACATCGTTGGCCCTTTTCTCATCCAAATACAATACTCTTGAGTTGTTTAAGAAACTCAAAGTGCTGTAACGCTCAACATTTGGCATAATTACTATTGAAATCGGTAAAACTGGCTTTTTAATAGCATATTATGGAATTTGCCTAAAACCTATACACCATTTTCCATCAAAATAGATCCCTCAATTTTTTTTACTAATCCTGGGTCAATGTTTTCAAACAGACCATTTTCTTAGTATACAGGAACTACACTAGAAAGCGTTCTGAAAGCGCTCTGGAACTAGAAAACGACCTTTAAGAACTGATAAACCTTAAAATCTTGGTTGAAAACTTAGGACCATGTGACGTACTGACGTCATTGGCCCTTTTCCATCCAAATACTATCCTCTTGAGTTGTTTTAGAAACTTAAGGTGCTATAACGCTCAAAATTTGGCACAATTACTATTGAAATCGGTAAAACTGGCTTTTAGATAGCATATTATGGAATTTGCCTAAAATCTAAACACCATTTTCCATCAAAACAGATCCCTCCTTAGTTTATTTACTAATCATGGGTCATTGGTTTCAAACATGATATTTTCCTAGTATACATGAACTACCCTTGAAAGCGCTCTGGAACTAGAAAACGACCTTTAAGAGCTGATAAACCTTAAAATCTTGGTTGAAAACTTAGGACCATGTGATGTACTGACGTCGTTGGCCCTTTTCCCATCCAAATACTATCCTCTTGAGTTTTTTAAGAAACTTAAGGTGCTGTAACGCTCAACATTTGGCATAATTACTAATCAAATCGTTAAAACTGGCTTTTAGATATCATATTATGGAATTTTCCTAAAATCTAAATACCATTTTCCATCAAAATAGATCTCTCCTTAGTTTTTTTACTAATCCCGGGTCATTGGTTTCAAACAGGATATTTTCCTAGTATATAGGTTTTTCTTTTTATAAGTCAAAAATTATAGTAATAAATAACAAAATTTACAAGAGGAGTTTACAAGAAAATAGGCTTAAAGCCCCAAAAAATTATAAACTTATAAACTAATATATAGGAACTACCCTTGAAAACGAACTAGAAAACGACTTTTAAGAGCTGATAAACCTTAAAATCTTTGTTGAAAACTGAGGACCATGTGATGTACTGACATCGTTGGCCCTTTTCCCATCCAAATACTATCCTCTTGAGTTGTTTTAGAAACTTAAGGTGCTGTAACGCTCAAAATTTGGCACAATTACTATTGAAATCGGTAAAACTGGCTTTTAGATAGCATATTATGGAATTTGCCTAAAATCTAAACACCGTTTTCCATCAAAACAGATCCCTCCTTAGTTTATTTACTAATCATGGGTCATTGGTTTCAAACATGATATTTTCCTAGTATACATGAACTACCCTTGAAAGCGCTCTGGAACTAGAAAACGACCTTTAAGAGCTGATAAACCTTAAAATCTTGGTTGAAAACTTAGGACCATGTGATGTACTGACGTCGTTGGCCCTTTTCCCATCCAAATACTATCCTCTTGAGTTGTTTAAGAAACTTAAGGTTCTATAACGCTCAACATTTGGCATAATTACTATTCAAATCGGTAAAATCTGCTTTTAGATATCATATTATGGAATTTTCCTAAAATCTAAATACCATTTTCCATCAAAATAGATCCCTCCTTAGTTTTTTTACTAATCCCGGGTCATTGGTTTCAAACAGGATATTTTCCTAGTATATAGGTTTTTCTTTTTATAAGTCAAAAATTATAGTAATAAATAACAAAATTTACAAGAGGAGTTTACAAGAAAATAGGCTTAAAGCCCCAAAAAATTATAAACTTATAAACTAATATATAGGAACTACCCTTGAAAACGAACTAGAAAACGACTTTTAAGAGCTGATAAACCTTAAAATCTTTGTTGAAAACTGAGGACCATGTGATGTACTGACATCGTTGGCCCTTTTCCCATCCAAATACTATCCTCTTGAGTTGTTTTAGAAACTTAAGGTGCTGTAACGCTCAAAATTTGGCACAATTACTATTGAAATCGGTAAAACTGGCTTTTAGATAGCATATTATGGAATTTGCCTAAAATCTAAACACCGTTTTCCATCAAAACAGATCCCTCCTTAGTTTATTTACTAATCATGGGTCATTGGTTTCAAACATGATATTTTCCTAGTATACATGAACTACCCTTGAAAGCGCTCTGGAACTAGAAAACGACCTTTAAGAGCCGATAAACCTTAAAATCTTGGTTGAAAACTCAGGACCATGTGATGTACTGACGTCGTTGGCCCTTTTCCCATCCAAATACTATCCTCTTGAGTTGTTTAAGAAACTTAAGGTTCTATAACGCTCAACATTTGGCATAATTACTATTCAAATCGGTAAAATCTGCTTTTAGATATCATATTATGGAATTTTCCTAAAATCTAAATACCATTTTCCATCAAAATAGATCCCTCCTTAGTTTTTTTACTAATCCCGGGTCATTGGTTTCAAACATGATATTTTCCTAGTATATAGGTTTTTCTTTTTATAAGTCAAAAATTATAGTAATAAATAACAAAATTTACAAGAGAAGTTTACAAGAAAAGAGGCTTAAATCCCCAAAAAATATAAACTTATAAACTAATATATAGGAACTACCCCTGAAAACGAACTAGAAAACGACTTTTAAGAGCTGATAAACCTTAAAATATTTGTTGAAAACTGAGGACCAAGTGATGTACTGACATCGTTGGCCCTTTTCTCATCCAAATACAATCCTCTTGAGTTGTTTAAGAAACTCAAAGTGCTGTAACGCTCAACATTTGGCATAATTACTATTGAAATCGGTAAAACTGGCTTTTTAATAGCATATTATGGAATTTGCCTAAAACCTATACACCATTTTCCATCGAAATAGATCCCTCAATTTTTTTTTTACTAATCCTGGGTCAATGTTTTCAAACAGACCATTTTCTTAGTATACAGGAACTACACTAGAAAGCGCTCTGGAACTAGAAAACGACCTTTAAGAGCTGATAAACCTTAAAATCTTGGTTGAAAACTTAGGACCATGTGACGTACTGACGTCATTGGCCCTTTTCCATCCAAATACTATCCTCTTGAGTTGTTTTAGAAACTTAAGGTGCTGTAACGCTCAACATTTGGCACAATTACTATTGAAATCGGTAAAACTGGATTTTAAATAGCATATTATGGAACTTGCCTAAAATCTAAACACCAATTTCCATCAAAACAGATCCCCCTTAGTTTTTTTACTAATCATGGGTCATTGGTTTCAAACATTATATTTTCCTAGTATACATGAACTACCCTTGAAAGCGCTCTGGAACTAGAAAACGACCTTTAAGAGTTGATAAACCTTAAAATCTTGGTTGAAAACTTAGGACCATGTGACGTACTGACGTCATTGGCCCTTTTCCCATCCAAATACTATCCTCTTGAGTTGTTTTAGAAACTTAAGGTGTTGTAACGCTCAACATTTGGCACAATTACTATTGAAATCGGTAAAACTGGCTTTTAGATAGCATATTATGGAATTTGCCTATAATCTAAACACCATTTTCCATCAAAACAGATCCCTCCTTAGTTTATTTACTAATCATGGGTCATTGGTTTCAAACATGATATTTTCCTAGTATACATGAACTACCCTTGAAAGCGCTCTGGAACTAGAAAACGACCTTTAAGAGCTGATAAACCTTAAAATCTTGGTTGAAAACTTAGGACCCTGTGATGTACTGACGTCATTGGCCCTTTTCCCATCCAAATACTATCCTCTTGAGTTGTTTAAGAAACTTAAGGTGCTGTAACGCTCAACATTTGGCATAATTACTATTCAAATCGGTAAAACTGGCTTTTAGATATCATATTATGGAATTTTCCTAAAATCTAAATACCATTTTCCATCAAAATAGATCTCTCCTTAGTTTTTATACTAATCCCGGGTCATTGGTTTCAAACAAGATATTTTCCTAGTATATAGGTTTTTCTTTTTATAAGTCAAAAATTATAGTAATAAATAACAAAATTTACAAGAGAAGTTTACAAGAAAAGAGGCTTAAATCCCCAAAATATTATAAACTTATAAACTAATATATAGGAACTACCCTTGAAAACGAACTAGAAAACGACTTTTAAGAGCTGATAAACCTTAAAATCTTTGTTGAAAACTGAGGACCATGTGATGTACTGACATCGTTGGCCCTTTTCCCATCCAAATACTATCCTCTTGACTTGTTTTAGAAACTTAAGGTGTTGTAACGCTCAAAATTTGGCACAATTACTATTGAAATCGGTAAAACTGGCTTTTAGATAGCATATTATGGAATTTGCCTAAAATCTAAACACCATTTTCCATCAAAACAGATCCTTCCTTAGTTTTCTTACTAATCATGGGTCATTGGTTTCAAAAATGATATTTTCCTAGTATACATGAACTACCCTTGAAAGCGCTCTGGAACTAGAAAACGACCTTTAAGAGCTGATAAACCTTAAAATCTTGGTTGAAAACTTAGGACCATGTGATGTACTGACGACGTAGGCCCTTTTCCCATCCAAATACTATCCTCTTGAGTTGTTTAAGAAACCTAAGGTGTTGTAACGCTCAACATTTGGCATAATTACTATTGAAATCGGTAAAACTGGCTTTTAGATATCATATTATGGAATTTTCCTAAAATCTAAATACCTTTTTCCATAAAAATAGATCCCTCCTTAGTTTTTTTACTAATCCGTGGTCATTGGTTTCAAACAGGATATTTTCATAGTATATAGGTTTTTCTTTTTATAAGTCAAAAATTATATTAATAAATAACAAAATTTACAAGAGAAGTTTACAAGAAAAGAGGCTTAAAGCCCCAAAAAATTATAAACTTATAAACTAGTATATAGGAACTACCCTTGAAAGCGAACTAGAAAACGACTTTTAAGAGCTGATAAACCTTAAAATCTTTGTTGAAAACTGTGGACCATGTGATGTACTGACATCGTTGGCCCTTTTCCCATCCAAATACAATTCTCTTGAGTTGTTTAAGAAACTCAAAGTGCTGTAACGCTCAACATTTGGCATAATTACTATTGAAACCGGTAAAACTGGCTTTTTAATAGCATATTATGGAATTTGCCTAAAACCTATAAACCATTTTCCATCAAAATAGATCCCTCAATTTTTTTTTTACTTATCCTGGGTCATTGGTTTCAAACAGACCATTTTCTTAGTATACAGGAACTACACTAGAAAGCGTTCTGAAAGCGCTCTCGAACTAGAAAACGACCTTTAAGAGCTGATAAACCTTAAAATCTTGGTTGAAAACTTAGGACCATGTGATGTACTGACATCGTTGGCCCTTTTACCATCCAAATACAATCCCCTTGAGTTGTTTAACAAACTCCAGGGGATGTGGCGTGAGCCAAGTCCGCGAACTCAGTCCGGGAACTGGCGGAAGTTCTCGACCCGAGAATTTTTGCTGGAGTTTGTGAACTCCTTCCGTGAGATTAAGTCCGCGAACCCAGTCCGCGAACTTGAGCAGGTTATATCTAAAATCGGTTGTCCTTGAACTCATGTTTATGTAAACTAAGGAATGCTTTTGCAAACCCTAGCTATAAAGTTCATGAACCGATTCGAGTGAATCAAACCGTTTTTGATTCGATTGTGTCTTGTGTAGTTACATAAGATCTAAGCAATTGAACAACTCTCTAACTAGTTCATTTCAGTCATTTGAACTAGTTATGGTGAAGAAGAATATGGTGGATATCAAATTGATCATATGACTAACCATTTGGTTAACTATTGTTGAACCAACAAATGTTAATGTTTGGGAACGGTTACATAAACCCAAAATTGGAAATTTCATTTGTGTGTAACAAGCGAAGTTTTCGATCCAACGGTTGAGAAATATTAGCTTGAATCTAATCAGGTTTTCATCTAACGGTGAATACTGAATGCTTTGTTACCAAGCTAACATTGATGGCAAACCCTGATTTGGAAGACTATATAAGGGAGAACTCTAGCAACTGGGAAACATAATCCCCACACCTTACGTGTGATACTAGTTGCATAATCTAGAGTCAATTATCCTTTAACCTTGGGTTTTCTTCTTCTAAAACCAGGTTAACGACTTAAAGACTTCATTAGGATTGTGAAGCCAGACCGATACTACTTTTCTTGTAGCTGTGTGATCTGATCTTGCTGATTCTATCGTTTTGAGTACAATTGTAATAATTGGCTTGAGATTTATATCTCCGATAGGTAAGATAGAAAAGTAATCACAAACATCTTCGTCTCATCGTTTGTGATTCCACAATATACTTTTTCGCTGCGTCGATTAGGATTATTGTGAGGTGATTGATAATACTAGGCTGTTCTTCGGGAATATAAGTTCGGTTTATCAATTGGTTCTTGTTCACCTTGATTTATCAAAAGACGGAACAAAACTCGTAGGTATATTCGTGGGAGACGGATTTATCTATTACCGTAGACTTTTCTGTGTGATACAGATTTGTTTATTAAAGTCTTCGACTTGGGGTCGTAACAACTCTTAGTTGTGGGTGAGATCAGCTAATGGAATCAAGTACGTAGCATCCTGTTGGGATCAGAGGCGTAGGAGCATAACTGTACCTTGGATCCGTATGAGATTGATTGGGGTTCAACTACAGTCCAGACCGAAGTTAGTTTGGAGTAGGCTAGTGTCTGTAGCGGATTAATGCAGTGTGTGTTCAATCTGGACTAGGTCCCAGGGTTTTTCTGCATTTACGGTTTCCTCGTTAACAAAATTCTGGTGTCTGTGTTATTTCTTTTCTGCATTATATTTTGTTATATAATTGAAATATCACAGGTTGTGCGTTGTTCAATCAATTAGAATATCCGACCTTTTGGTTGTTGATTTAAATTGATTGACACTTGGATATTTGTCTTTGGTACCATCCAAGTTATCTCTCTTTGATAAAGACTCGCAGATTTCTATTTGCTTGAGTATATATCAAATCGAGAGAGTGAGATATAAACTCTTTGATATACTTTTTATCTTGATTGAGTCTAACTGTCTAGTTGATTCTCTAGAAAGTATATTGGAGTTTGTCCATACAGATTGCTAAGCAAAATATTGGGTGTGGTGTTATACCCCCCGCTTTTTCAGTTCCTATATACTAAGAAAATATCCTGTTTGAAACCAATGACCTGGGATTAGTAAAAGAAAATTGAGGGATCTATTTTGATGGAAAATGGTGTATAGATTTTAGGAAAATTCCATAATATGCTATTAAAAAGCCAGTTTTACCGATTTCAATATAATTATGCCAAATGTTGAGCGTTACAGCACTTTGAGTTTCTTAAACAACTCAAGGGGATTGTATTTGGATGGTAAAAGGGCCAACGATGTCAGTACATCACATGGTCCTCAGTTTTCAACAAAGATTTTAAGGTTTATCAGCTCTTAAAAGTCGTTTTCTAGTTCCATAGCGCTTTCAAGGGTAGTTCCTATATACTAGTTTATAAGTTTATAAGTTTTTGGGGCTTTAAGCCTCTTTTCTTGTAAACTTGTCTTGTAAATTTTGTTATCTATTAATACAATGTTTGACTTATAAAACAAACAAACCATATACTAGGAAAATATCTTGTTTGAAACCAATGACCCGGGATTAGTAAAAAAACTAAGGAGGGATCTATTTTGATGGAAAATGGTGTTTAGATTTTAGGCAAATTCCATAATATGCTATCAAAAAGCCAGTTTTACCGATTTCGATAGTACTTATGCCAAATGTTGAGCACCTTAAGTTTCTTAAACAACTTAATAGGATAGTATTTGGATGGGAAAAGGGCCATCGATGTATACGTCACATGGTCAACCAAGATTTTAAGGTTTATCAGCTCTTAAGGGTCGTTTTATAGTTCCAGAGCGCTTTCAGAACGCTTTCTATATACTAAGAAAATATCTTGTTTGAAACCAATGACCCAAGATTAGTAAAAAAAAATTGAGGGATCTATTTTGATGGAAAATGGGGTATAGATTTTAGGCAAATTCCATAATATGCTATTAAAAAGCCAGTTTTACCGATTTCAATAGTAATTATGCCAAATGTTTAGCGTTACAGTACTTTGAGTTTCTTAAACAACCCAAGAGGATTGTATTTGGATTGGAAAAGGGCCAACGATGTCAGTACATCACATAGTCCTCAGTTTTCAACAAAGATTTTAAGGTTTATCAGCTCTTAAAAGTCGTTTTCTAGTTCGCTTTCAAGGGTAGTTCTTATATATTAATTTATAAGTTTATAATTTTTTGGGGCTTTAAGCCTCTTTTCTTGTAAACTTCTCTTGTAAATTTTGTTATTTATTAATATAATTTTTGACTTATAAAAAGAAAACCTATATACTAGGAAAATATCCTGTTTGAAACCAATGACCCGGGATTAGTAAAAAAACTAAGGAGGGATCTATTTTGATGGAAAATGGTATTTAGATTTTAGGAAAATTCCATAATATGATATCTAAAAGCCAGTTTTACCGATTTGAATAGTAATTATGCCAAATGTTGAGCGTTACGGCACCTTAAGTTTCTTAAACAACTCAAGAGGATAGTATTTGGATGGGAAAAGGGCCAACGACGTCAGTACATCACATGGTCCTAAGTTTTCAACCAAGATTTTAAGGTTTATCAGCTCTTAAAGGTCGTTTTCTAGTTCCAGAGCGCTTTCAAGGGTAGTTCATGTATACTAGGAAAATATCATGTTTGAAACCAATGACCCATGATTAGTAAAAAAACTAAGGAGGGATCTGTTTTGATGGAAAATGGTGTTTATATTTTAGGCAAATCCCATAATATGCTATCTAAAAGCCAGTTTTACTGATTTCAATAGTACAATTAATATGTTCTAAGGTAGTACGTCTAGTAAAAGTGGCATTGTTATGTACGTTGATTCAAGAATATATGAAGGAAGTCAAATTTCACAATAGAAGAAGGATGAAAGGCCAAGCAGAACTAATCCAAATCCTAACAAATTTCATATATCTTGAATCAAATAGAAAGACAAAGCCAACACAAAAAGAAAGAGTTCATAAAAATGTTGAGTTTTATATACTTTTTTTTTTTTTTGCTAAGTCAAGAAATTGTATTGATAAAAAAGTTATTTACAAGATGGATATAGGAGAAAAGAGATCAATGTGACCCCAAAAACTCCTAAAACCTATTTAAAACGATAATAATTTACATTTGGGAATTCAATTGAACTTAAGAAAACTGGGCGACCTTCAAAATGAATACCAACCCCATCCTCTAATAAACAACCACGCTTTGCCATGGTATCAGCTGCAAAATTTTCCTCTCTAAAGGAATGTTCAAAACGAATTGAACCATATAAACCTTTAACTTCCATCCATCTTTGCCTAGCAAACCAAGGAACGTTATCTTCTTCCAAAGCCTTCAACACACTTGTAGAATCTGATCTAATAACAATGCAATCATATCCCCACTGAACTTCCCACTCCATACCCACAATAATACCATACAATTCAGCCAAATAATTAGAAGTAACTCCCAAGCCAATACACATAGCACCAACCACCTCACAATTTGCATTCCTTGCAACAACACCAGCTCCCGCCACCCCTGGATTACCTCTTGAGGCGCCATCCGTGCACAAAAGCAATTCATTAGCATTAGGAGGAAACCAAAAACACTCCTTAGGATCAGTAAACTTCACCTTTCTATGCCGAACTCGAAAAAACTCCAGAATTCTCAAGTCTTCCAAAGAATTATGCATAAAACTCTTCATTCGAACTGAATATTCTTGCATCAAATTAAAAACACGTTTTTGAAATAAAGACCAACAAGGATTCTTCTTTTCATACACTTTTTTGTTTCTAGTGAACCATAATTCTGAACGCACAACCAAATTCACTACCAACCACAAATCCTTAACAATACCACTATGATTTTTTGCCTCATGGTAAGAAGTAATAATATCATAATGAGGTTTAATTTTGAAAATACCTTCAATCCACTCCCAAGCTCTTTGCGCAAAATTACATCTCCAAAGAACATGTTGGAGAGACTCCTCCTCAATCTGACACACACTACATTTGGATGCAAGTTGAAATTTGAATCTGCTGCGTACCTTATCAAGAGTTGCACACGCACCACGAATAAACTTCCAGTTCTGAGCCGCCAATGAAGGATGCACCACCCTCTTCCATAACAGCCACGCCTCCCTCAAAATAGGATATTTCTTCCTAATCAATTCCCTTGCTGCCTTGACAGAAAATTTACCTTGTAAATCAGGCATCCAATACGCCTATCCACTCCCATATGAATTTTTGGTAAATCTTGTTGTACCACACCAGCACTTAAGAGGAGCTGCAAATGAACTCCTTGAATCTGCCAGTTGAGTTTTATATACGTTAACTCAAAAAAGTCTACATACTTCGTTATTTATCTGAAATTGATTTATGAGACTAAATTGTAAACTAGATAAACTCATCTTTAACATAAAAAGTATGAAAAATGTATTGTAATCACAATTAATATGTTCTAAGCCATTACGTCTAGTAAAAATAGCATTTCTGTGTACGTTGATTCAAGAAAATATGAAGGAAGTCAAATTTCACAATATAAGAAGGATGAAAGACCAGCCAGAACTAATCCAAATTCTAACAAATTTCATCTATTTGAATCAAATTGAAAGACAAAGCCAAGACAAAAATAAAGAGTTCATAAAAATGTTGAATTTTTTATACGTTAACTCAAAAAAGTCTACACTCTTCGTTATAAGTCGGAAGTCGATTTCTTAGACTAAATTGTAAACTAGTTAAACTCATCTTTAACAGAAAAAGTTTGAAAAATGTATTGTAATCACAATAAATATGTTTTAAGGCAGTACGTCTAATAAAAATTGCATTTCTATGTACGTTGATTCAAGAATATATGAAGGAAGTCAAATTTCACAATAGAAGAAGGATGAAAGACCAAGAAGAACTAATCCAAATCCTAACAAATTTCATCAATCTTCAATCAAATAGAAAGACAAAGCTAACACAAAAAGAAAGTGTTCATAAAAATGTTCAATTTTATATACGTTAACTCAAAAAAGTCTACACTCTTCGTTATAATTCGGAAGTTGATTTCTGAGACTAAATTGTAAACTAGATAAACTCAACTTTAACAGAAAGTTTTTGAAAAATGTATTGTAATCACAATTAATATGTTCTAAGGCAGTACGTTGATTCAAGAAAATATGAAGGAAGTCAAATTTCACAATAGAAGAAGGATAAAAGCCCAGGCAGAACTAATCCAAATTCCAACAAATTTATCTATTTGAATCAAATTGAAAGACAACGCCAATAAAAAAATAAAGAGTTCATAAAAATGTTAGATTTTTTATACGTTAACTCAAAAAATTCTACACTCTTCGTTGTAAGTCGGAAGTTGATTTCTGAGACTAAATTGTAAACTAGATAAACTCATCTTTAACAGAAAAAGTTTGAAAAATGTATTGTTATCACAATTAATATGTTCTAAGGCAGTACGTCTAGTAAAAATTGCATTTCCATGTACGTTGATTCAAGAATATATGAAGGAAGTCAAATTTCACAATAGAAGAAGGATGAAAGGCCAAGCAGAACAAATCCAAATCCTAAAAAATTTAATCTATCTTGAATAAAATAGAAAGACAAAGCCAACACAAAAAGAAAGAGTTCATAAAAATGTTGAATTTTATATACGTTAACTCAAAAAAGTCTACAAACTTCGGTATAAGTCGGAAATTGATTTCTGAGACTAAATTGTAAACTAGACAAACTCATCTTTAACAGAAAGAGTTTGAAAAATTTATTTGAATCACAAATTATATGTTCTAATGAATTACGTCTAGTAAAAATTGCATTTCTATGTACGTTAATTCAAGAAAATATCAAGCAAGCCAAATTTGTAAAAAATTTTATCTATTTGAATCATATTGAAAGACAAAGCCAATACAAAATTAAAGAGTTCATAAAAATGTTGAAGTTTTATACGTTAACTGAAATAAGTCTACACTCTTTGTTATAAGTCGGAAGTTGATTTCTGAGACTAAATTGGAAACAAGATAAACTCATCTTTAACAGAAAAAGTTTGAAAAATGTACTGTAATCACAATTAATATGTTCTAAGCCGTTACGTCTAGTAAAAATTGCATTTCTGTGTACGTTGATTCAAGAAAATATAAAGGAAGTCAAATGTCACAATATAATAAGGATGAAAGACCATCTAGAACTAATCCAAATTCTAGTAAATTTCATCTATTTGAATCAAATTGAAAGACAAAGCCAAGACAAAAATAAAGACTTCATAAAAATGATGAATTTTTTGTACGTTAACTCAAAAAAGTCTACACTCTTCGTTATAAGTCGGAAGTAGATTTCTGAGACTAAATTGTAACTTGAAAAACTCATCTTTAACAGAAAAAGTTTGAAAAATGTATTGTAATCACAATAAATATGTTCTAAGGCAGTGCGTCTAGTAAAAATTACATTTCTATGTACGTTGATTCAAGAATATATATGAAGGAATTCAAATTTCACTATAGAAGAAGGACGAAAGACCAAGCAGAACTAATCCAAATCCTAACAAATTTCATCTATCTTGAATCAAATAGAAATACAAAGCCAACACAAAAAGAAAGTATTCATAAAAATGTTGAATTTTATATAAGTTAACTCAAAAAGTCTACACACTTAGTTATAAGTCGGAAATTGATTTCTGAGACTATATTGTAAACTAGATAAACTCATCTTTAACAGAAAAAGGTTGAAAAATGTATTGTAATTACAATTAATATGTTCTAAGGCAATACGTCTAGTAAAGATTATATTTCTATGTACGTTGATTCAAGAAAATATGAAGGAAGTCAAATTGCACAATAGAATAAGGATGAAAGACCAAGAAGAACTAATCCAAATCCTAACAAATTTCATCTATCTTGAATCAAATAGAAAGACAAAGCCAACACAAAAAGAAAGAGTTCATAAAAATGTTGAGTTTTATATACGTTAACTCAAAAAGTCTACACACATCGTTATACATCTGAAATTGATTTCTGAGACTAAATTGTAAACTAAACTCATCTTTAACAGAAAATGTATGAAAAATTTATTGTAATCACAATTAATATGTTCTAAGCCATTACGTCTAGAAAAAATAGCGTTTCTGTGTACGTTGATTCAAGAAAATATGAAGGAAGTCAAATTTCACAATATAAGAAGGATGAAAGACCAGCCAGAACTAATCCAAATTCTAACGAATTTCATCTATTTGAATCAAATTGAAAGACAAAGCCATGACAAAAATAAAGAGTTCATAAAAATGTTGAATTTTTATACGTTAACTCAAAAAAGTCTACACTCTTCGTTATAAATCGGAAGTCGATTTCTGAGACTAAATGGTAAACTAGTTAAACTCATCTTTAACAAAAAGTTTGAAAAATGTATTGTAATCACAATAAATATGTTCTAAGGCAGTACACCTAGTAAAAATAGCATTTCTGTGTACGTTGATTCAAGAAAATATGAAGGAAGTCAAATTTCACAATATAAGAAGGATGAAAGACCAGCCAGAACTAATCCAAATTCTAACAAATTTCATCTATTTGAATCAAATTGAAAGACAAAGCCAAGACAAAAATAAAGAGTTCATAAAAATGTTGAATTTTTTATACGTTAACTCAAAAAAGTCTACATTCTTCGTTATAAGTCGGAAGTCGATTTCTTAGACTAAATTTTAAACTAGTTAAACTCATCTTTAAGAGAAAAAGTTTGAAAAATGTATTGTAATCACAATAAATATGTTTTAAGGCAGTAGGTCTAGTAAAAATTGCATTTCTATGTACGTTGATTCAAGAATATATGAAGGAAGTCAAATTTCACAATAGAAGAAGGATGAAAGACCAAGAAGAACTAATCCAAATCCTAACAAATTTCATCTATCTTCAATCAAATAGAAAGACAAAGCTAACACAAAAAGAAAGTGTTCATAAAAATGTTCAATTTTATATACGTCAACTCAAAAAAGTCTACACTCTTCGTTATAATTCGGAAGTTGACTTCTGAGACTAAATTGTAAACTAGATAAACTCATCTTTAACAGAAAGTTTTTGAAAAATGTATTGTAATCACAATTAATATGTTCTAAGGCAGTACGTTGATTCAAGAAAATATGAAGGAAGTCAAATTTCACAATAGAAGAAGGATGAAAGACCAAGAAGAACTAATCCAAATCCTAACAAATTTCATCTATCTTGAATCAAATAGAAAGACAAAGCCAACACAAAAAGAAAGAGTTCATAAAAATGCTAAATTTTATGTACGTTAACTCAAAAAAGTCTACACACTTCGTTATACATCTGAAATTGATTTCTGAGACTAAATTGTAAACTAGATAAAATCATCTTTAACAGAAAAAGTTTGAAAAATGTATTGTAATCACAAATAATATGTTCTAAGGCATTACGTCTAGTAAAAATGTACGTTGATTCAAGAAAATATGAAGGAAGTCAAATTTCACAATAGAAGCAGGATAAAAGCCCAGTCAGAACTAATCCAAATTCCAACAAATTTATCTATTTGAATCAAATTGAAAGACAAAGCCAATACAAAAATAAAGAGTTCATAAAAATGTTAGATTTTTTATACGTTAACTCAAAAAATTCTACACTCTTCGTTGTAAGTCGGAAGTTGATTTCCGAGACTAAATTGTAAACTAGATAAACTCATCTTTAACAGAAAAAGTTTGAAAAATGTATGGTTATCACAATTAATATTTTCTAAGGCAGTACGTCTAGTAAAAATTGCATTTCCATGTACGTTGATTCAAGAATATATCTAGGAAGTCAAATTTCACAATGGAAGAAGGATGAAAGGCCAAGCACAGCTAATCCAAATCCTAACAAATTTAATCTATCTTGAATCAAATAGAAAGACAAAGCCAACACAAAAAGAAAGAGTTCATAAAAATGTTGAATTTTATATACGTTAACTCAAAAAAGTCTACAAACTTCGTTATAAGTCGGAAATTGATTTCTGAGACTAAATTGTAAACTAGATAAACTCATCTTTAATAGAAAGAGTTTGAAAAATGTATTTTAATCACAAATTATATGTTCTAAGGAATTACGTCTAGTAAAAATTGCATTTCTATGTACGTTAATTCAAGAAAATATCAAGGAAGCCAAATTTCACAATAGAAGAAGGATGAAAGACCAGCCAGAACTAATCCAAATTGTAAAAAACAATTTTTTTATTTGAATCAAATTGAAAGACAAAGCCAATACAAAATTAAAGAGTTCATAAAAATGTTGAAGTTTTATACGTTAACTGAAATAAGTCTCCACTCTTTGTTATAAGTCGGAAGTTGATTTCTGAGACTAAATTGTAAACAAGATAAACTCATCTTTAACAGAAAAAGTTTGAAAAATGTATTGTAATCACAATTAATATGTTCTAAGCCATTACGTCTAGTAAAAATTGCATTTCTGAGTACGTTGATTCAAGAAAATATAAAGGAAGTCAAATGTCACACTATAAGAAGGATGAAAGACCAGCTAGAACTAATCCAAATTCTATTAAATTTCATCTATTTGAATCAAATTAAAAGTCAAAGCCAATACAAAAATAAAGACTTCATAAAAATGATGAATTTTTTATACGTTAACTCAAAAAAGTCTACACTCTTCGTTATAAGTCAGAAGTTGATTTCTGAGACTAAATTGTAACTTGAAAAACTAATCTTTAACAGAAAAAGTTTGAAAAATGTATTGTAATCACAATAAATATGTTCTAAGGCAGTGCGTCTAGTAAAAATTACATTTCTATGTACGTTGATTCAAGAATATATGAAGGAAGTCAAATTTCACTATAGAAGAAGGACGAAAGACCAAGCAGAACTAATCCAAATCCTAACAAATTTCATCTATCTTGAATCAAATAGAAATACAAAGCCAACACAAAAAGAAAGTATTCATAAAAATGTTGAATTTTATATACGTTAACTCAAAAAGTCTACACACTTAGTTATAAGTCGGAAATTGATTTCTGAGAATATATTGTAAACTAGATAGACTCATCTTTAACAGAAAAAGGTTGAAAAATGTATTGTAATTACAATTAATATGTTCTAAGGCAATACGTCTAGTAAAAATTATATTTCTATGTACGTTGATTCAAGAAAATATGAAGGAAGTCAAATTTCACAATAGGAGAAGGATGAAAGACCAAGAATAACTAATACAAATCCTAACAAATTTCATCTATCATGAATCAAATAGAAAGACAAAGCCAACACAAAAAGAAAGAGTTCATAAAAATGTTGAGTTTTATATACGTTAACTAAAAAAGTCTACACACATCGTTATACATCTGAAATTGATTTCTGAGACTAAATTGTAAACTAGATAAACTCATCTTTAACAGAAAAAGTATGAAAAATTTATTGTAATCACAATTAATATGTTCTAAGCCATTATGTCTAGAAAAAATATCATTTCTGTGTACGTTGATTCAAGAAAATATGAAGGAAGTGAAATTTCACAATATAAGAAGGATGAAAGACCAGCCAGAACTAATCCAAATTCTAACAAATTTCATCTATTTGAATCAAATTGAAAGACAAAGCCATGACAAAAATAAAGAGTTCATAAAAATGTTGAATTTTTTATACGTTAACTCAAAAAAGTCTACATTCTTCGTTATAAATCGGAAGTCAATTTCTGAGACTAAATGGTAAACTAGATAAACTCATCTTTAACAGAAAAAGTTTGAAAAATGTATTCTAATCACAAATTATATGTTCTAAGGAATTACGTCTAGTAAAAATTGCATTTCTATGTACGGTAATTAAAGAAAATATGAAGGAAGCCAAATTTCACAATAGAAGAAGGATGAAAGACCAGCCAGAACTAATCCAAATTCTAACAAATTTCATCTATTTGAATCAAATTGAAAGACAAAGCCATGACAAAAATAAAGAGTTCATAAAAATGTTGAATTTTTTATACGTTAACTCAAAAAAGTCTACATTCTTCGTTATAAATCGGAAGTCAATTTCTGAGACTAAATGGTAAACTAGATAAACTCATCTTTAACAGAAAAAGTTTGAAAAATGTATTCTAATCACAAATTATATGTTCTAAGGAATTACGTCTAGTAAAAATTGCATTTCTATGTACGGTAATTAAAGAAAATATGAAGGAAGCCAAATTTCACAATAGAAGAAGGATGAAAGACCAGCCAGAACTAATCCAAATTCTAACAAATTTCATCTATTTGAATCAAATTGAAAGACAAAGCCATGACAAAAATAAAGAGTTCATAAAAATGTTGAATTTTTTATACGTTAACTCAAAAAAGTCTACATTCTTCGTTATAAATCGGAAGTCAATTTATGAGACTAAATGGTAAACTAGATAAACTCATCTTTAACAGAAAAAGTTCGAAAAATGTATTCTAATCACAAATTATATGTTCTAAGGAATTACATCTAGTAAAAATTGCATTTCTATGTACGGTAATTTAAGAAAATATGAAGTAAGCCAAATTTCACAATAGAAGAAGGATGAAAGACCAGCCAGAACTAATCCAAATTGTAACAAAGTTCATTTATTTGAATCAAATTGAAAGACAAAGCCAATACAAAAAAAACAGTTCATAAAAATTTTGAATTTTTTATACGTTAACTAAAAAAAGTCTATACTCTTTTTTTAAGTCGGAAGTTGATTTCTAAGACTAAATTGTAAACAAGATAAACTCATCTTTAACAGAAAAAGTTTGACAAATGTATTGTAATCACAATAAATATGTTCTAAGCCATTACGTCTAATAAAAATTGCATTTCTGTGTACGTTGATTCAAGAAAATATGAAGGAAGTCAAATTTCACAATATAAGAAGGATGAAAGATCAGCCAGAACTAATCCAAATTCTAACAAATTTCATCTATTTGAATCAAATTGAAAGACAAAGCCAAGTCAAAAATAAAGAGTTCATAAAAATGTTGAATTTTTAACTCAAAAAAGTCTACACTCTTCGTTATAAGTCGGAAGTCGATTTCTGAGACTAAATTGTAAACTAGTTAAACTCATCTTTAACAGAAAAAGTTTGAAAAATGTATTGTAATCACAATAAATATATTCTAAGGCAGTACGTCTAGTAAAAATTGCATTTCTATGTACGTTGATTCAAGAATATATGAAGGAAGTCAAATTTCACTATAGAAGAAGAACAAAAGACCAAGCAGAACTAATCCAAATCCTAACAAATTTCATCTATCTTGAATCAAATAGAAAGAAAAAGCCAACACAAAAAGAAAGTGTTCATAAAAATGTTGAATTTTATATATGTTAACTAAAAAAGTCTACTCACTTCGTTATACGTCTGAAATTGATTTCTGAGACTAAGTTGTAAACTATATGAACTCATCTTTAACAGAAAAAGTTTGAAAAATGTATTGTAATCACAATAAATATATTCTAAGGCAGTACGTCTAGTAAAAATTGCATTTCTATGTACGTTGATAAAAGAATATATGAAGGAAGCCGAATTTCACTATAGAAGAAGGACAAAAGACCAAGCAGAACTAATCCAAATTCTATGAAATTTCATCTATTTGAATCAAATTGAAAGACAAAGCCAACACAAAAAGAAAGAGTTCATAAAAATGTTGAATTTTATGTACGTTCACTCAAAAAAGTCTACACACTTCGTTATACATCTGAAATTGATTTCTGAGACTAAATTGTAAACTAGATAAAATCATGTTTAACAGAAAAAAGTTTGAAAAATGTATTGTAATCACAAATAATATGTTCTAAGGCATTACGTCTAGTAAAAATGTACGTTGATTCAAGAAAATATGAAGGAAGTCAAATTTCACAATAGAAGAAGGATAAAAGCCCAGGCAGAACTAATCCAAATTCCAACAAATTTCATCTTTTTGAATCGAATTGAAAGACAAAGCCAATACAAAAATAAAGAGTTCATAAAAAATGATAGATTTTTTATACGTTAACTCAAAAAAGTCTACACTCTTTGTTATAAGTCGGAAGTTGATATCTGAGACTAAATTGTAAACTAGATAAACTCATCTTTAACAGAAAAAGTTTGAAAAGTGTATTGTAATCACAATTAATATGTTCTAAGCCATTACGTCTAGTAAAAATTGCATTTTTGTGTACGTTGATTCAAGAAAATATGAAGGAAGCCAAATTTCACAATATAAGAAGGATGAAAGACCAGACAGAACTAATCCAAATTCTAACAAATTTCCTCTATTTGAATCAAATAGAAAGACAAAGCCAAAACAAAAAGAAAGAGTTCATAAAAATGTTGAATTTGTACGTTAACTCAAAAAAGTCTACACACTTCGTTATACATCTGAAATTGATTTCTGAGACTAAATTGTAAACTAGATAAAATCATGTTTAACAGAAAAAGTTTGAAAAATGTATTGTAATCACAAATAATATGTTTTAAGGCATTACGTCTAGTAAAAATGTACGTTGATTCAAGAAAATATGAAGGAAGTCAAATTTCACAATGGAAGAAGGATAAAAGCCCAGGCAGAACTAATCCAAATTCCAACAAATTTCATCTTTTTGAATCAAATTGAAAGACAAAGCCAATACAAAAATAAAGAGTTCATAAAAAATGTTAGATTTTTTATACGTTAACTCAAAAAAGTCTACACTCTTTGTTATAAGTCGGAAGTTGAAATCTGAGACTAAATTGTAAACTAGATAAACTCATCTTTAACTGAAAAAGTTTGAAAAATGTATTGTAATCACAATTAATATGTTCTAAGCCATTACGTCTAGTAAAAATTGCATTTTTGTGTACGTTGATTCAAGAAAATATAAAGGAAGTCAAATTTCACAATATAAGAAGGATGAAAGACCAGACAGAACTAATCCAAATTCTAACAAATTTCCTCTATTTGAATCAAATATAAAGACAAAGCCAACACAAAAAGAAAGAGTTCATAAAAATTTTGAATTTTATGTACGTTCACTCAAAAAAGTCTACACACTTCGTTATACATCTGAAATTGATTTCTGAGACTAAATTGTAAACTAGATAAAATCATGTTTAACAGAAAAAAGTTTGAAAAATGTATTGTAATCACAAATAATATGTTCTAAGGCATTACGTCTAGTAAAAATGTACGTTGATTCAAGAAAATATGAAGGAAGTCAAATTTCACAATAGAAGAAGGATAAAAGCCCAGGCAGAACTAATCCAAATTCCAACAAATTTCATCTTTTTGAATCGAATTGAAAGACAAAGCCAATACAAAAATAAAGAGTTCATAAAAAATGTTAGATTTTTTATACGTTAACTCAAAAAAGTCTACACTCTTTGTTATAAGTCGGAAGTTGAAATCTGAGACTAAATTGTAAACTAGATAAACTCATCTTTAACTGAAAAAGTTTGAAAAATGTATTGTAATCACAATTAATATGTTCTAAGCCATTACGTCTAGTAAAAATTGCATTTTTGTGTACGTTGATTCAAGAAAATATGAAGGAAGTCAAATTTCACAATATAAGAAGGATGAAAGACTAGACAGAACTAATCCAAATTCTAACAAATTTCCTCTATCTGAATCAAATTGAAAGACAAAGCCAAGACCAAAATAAAGAGTTCATAAAAATGTTGAATTTTTTATACGTTAACTCAAAAAAGTCTACACTCTTCGTTATAAATCGGAAGTTTATTTCTGAGACTAAATTTTAAACTAGATAAACTCATCTTTAACAGAAAAAGTTTGAAAAATGTATTGTAATCACAATTAATATGTTCAAAGGAAGTACGTTTAGTAAAAATTGCATTTCTATGTACGTTGATTCAAGAATATATGAAGGAAGTCAAATTTCACAATAGAAGAAGGATGAAAGGCCAAGCAGAACTAATCCAAATCCTAACAAATTTCATTTATCTTGAACCAAATAAAAAGACAAATCGAACACAACAAGAAAGAGTTCATAAAAATATTGAATTTTATATACGTTAACTCAAAAAAGTCTACAAACTTCGGTATAAGTCTGAAAGTTATTTCTGCGAATAAATTGTGAACAAGATAAACTCATCTTTAACAGAAAAAGTTTGAAAAATGTATTGTAATCACAATTAAAATGTTCTAAGCCATTACGTCTAGTAAAAATTGCATTTTTGTGTACGTTGATTCAAGAAAATACGAAGGAAGTCAAATTTCACAATATAAGAAGGATGAAAGACCAGCCAGAACTAATCCAAATTCTAACAAATTTCATCTATTTGAATCAAATTGAAAGACAAATCCAAGACAAAAATAAAGAGTTCATAAAAATGTTGAATTTTTTATACGTTAACTCAAAAAAGTCTACACTCTTCGTTATAAGTCGGAAGTCGATTTCTGAGACTAAATTGTAAACTAGTTAAACTCATCTTTAACAGAAAAAGTTTGAAAAATGTATTGTAATCACAATAAATATATTCTAAGGCAGTACGTCTAGTAAAAATTGCATTTCTATGTACGTTGATTCAAGAATATATGAAGGAAGCCAAATTTCACTATAGAAGAAGAACAAAAGACCAAGCAGAACTAATCCAAATCCTAAAAAATTTCATCTATCTTGAATCAAATAGAAAGACAAAGCCAACACAAAAAGAAAGTGTTCATAAAAATGTTGAATTTTAAATATGTTAACTAAAAGAGTCTACACACTTCGTTATACGTCTGAAATTGACTTCTGAGACTAAATTGTAAACTAGATAAAGTCATCTTTAACAAAAAAAGTTTGAAAAATGTATTGTAATCACAATTAATATGTTCTAAGCCATTACGTCTAGTAAAAATTGCATTTCTATGTACGTTGATTCAAGAAAATATGAAGGAAGTCAAATTTCACAATAGAAGAAGGATGAAAGACCAGCCAGAACTAATCCAAATTGTCACAAATTTCATCTATTTGAATCAAATTGAAAGACAAAGCCAATACAAAAATAAAGAGTTCATAAAAATGTTGAATTTTTTATACGTTAACTCAAAAAAGTCTATACTCTTCGTTATAAGTCGGAAGTTGATTTCTGAGACTAAATTGTAAACTAGATAAACTCATCTTTAACAGAAAGTTTTTGAAAAATGTATTGTAATCACAATTAATATGTTCTAAGTCATTATGTCTAGTAAAAATTGCATTTCTATGTACGTTGATTCAAGAAAATATGAAGGAAGTCAAATTTCACAATAGAAGAAGGATGAAAGACCAGCCAGAACTAATCCAAATGTTCACAAATTTCATCTATTTGAATCAAATTGAAAGACAAAGCCAATACAAAAATAAAGAGTTCATAAAAATGTTGAATTTTTTATACGTTAACTCAAAAAAGTCTATACTCTTCGTTATAAGTCCGAAGTTGATTTCTGAGACTAGATTGTAAACTAGATAAACTCATCTTTAACAGAAAGTTTTTGAAAAATGTATTGTAATCACGATTAATATGTTTTAAGTCAGTACGTTGATTCAAGAAAATATGAAGAAAGCCAAATTTCACAATAGAAGAAGGATGAAAACCAAGAAGAACTAATCCAAATCCTATCAAATTTCATATTTCTTGAATCAAATAGAAAGATAAAGCCAACACAAAAAGAAAGAGTTCATAAACGTTGATTCAAGAAAATATGAAGGAAGTCAAATTACACAATATAAGAAGGATGAAAGACCAGCCAGAACTAATCTAAATTCTATTAAATTTCATCTATTTGAATCAAATTGAAAGACAAAGCCAAGACAAAAATAAAGAGTTCATAAAAATGTTGAATTTTTTATACGTTAACTCAAAAAAGTATACACTCTTCGTTATAAGTCGGAAGTCGATTTCTGAGACTAAATTGTAAAATAGTTAAAATCATCTTTAACAGAAAAAGTTTGAAAAATGTATTGTAATCACAATAAATATATTCGAAGGCAGTACGTCTAGTAAGAATTGCATTTATATGTACGTTGATTCAAGAATATATGAAGGAAGTCAAATTTCACAATAGAAGAAGGATGAAAGACCAGCTAGAACTAATCCAAACTCTAACAAATTTCATATATTTGAATCAAATTGAAAGACAAAGCCGACACAAAAAGAAAGTGTTCATAAAAATGTTGAATTTTATATATGTTAACAAAAAAAGTCTACACACTTCGTTATACGTCTGAAATTGATTTCTGAGACTAAGTTGTAAACTATATAAACTCATCTTTAACAGAAAAAGTTTGAAAAATGTATTGTAATCACAAATAATATGTTCTAAGGCATTACGCCTAGTAAAAATTGCATTTATATGTACGTTGATTCAAGAATATATGAAGGAAGTCAAATTTCACAATAGAAGAAGGATGAAAGACCAGCTAGAACTAATCCAAACTCTAACAAATTTCATCTATTTGAATCAAATTGAAAGACAAAGCCAATACAAAAATAAAGAGTTCATAAAAATGTTGAATTTTTTATACGTTAATTCAAAAAAGTCTACACTCTTCGTTATAAGTCGGAAGTGGATTTCTGAGACTAAATTGTAAACTAGATAAACTCATCTTTAACAGAAAGTTTTTGAAAAATGTATTGTAATCACAATTAATATGTTCTAAGTCAGTACGTTGATTCAAGAAAATATGAAGGAAGTCAAATTTCACAATAGAAGAAGGATGAAAGACCAAGAAGAACTAATCCAAATCCTAACAAATTTCATCTTTCTTGAATCAAATAGAAAGACAAAGCCAACACAAAAAGAAAGAGTTCATAAAAATGTTGAATTTTTTGTACGTTAACTCAAAAAACTCTACAAACTTCGTTACACATCTGAAATTGAGTTCTGAGACTAAATTGTAAACTAGATAAAATCATCTTTAACAGAAAAAGTTTGAAAAACGTATTGTAATCACAAATAATATGTTCTAAGGCATTACGCCTAGTAAAAATTGCATTTATTTGTACGTTGATTCAAGAAAATATGAAGGAAGTCAAATTTCACAATAGAAGAAGGATAAAAGCCCAGGCAGAACTAATCCAAATTCCAACAAATTTCATCTTTTTGAATCAAATTGAAAGACAAAGCCAATAAAAAAATAAAGAGTTCATAAAAAATGTTAGATTTTTTATACGTTAACTCAAAAAAGTCTACACTCTTCGTTGTAAGTCGGAAGTTGATATCTGAGACTAAATTGTAAACTAGATAAACTCATCTTTAACAGAAAAAGTTTGAAAAATGTATTGTAATCACAATTAATATGTTCTAAGCCATTACGTCTAGTAAAAATTTCATTTTTGTGTACGTTGATTCAAGAAAATATGAAGGAAGTCAAATTTCACAATATAAGAAGGATGAAAGACCAGACAGAACTAATCCAAATTCTAACAAATTTCATCTATTTGAATCAAATTGAAAGACAAAGCCAAGACAAAAATAAAGAGTTCATAAATATGTTGAATTTCTTATACGTTAACTCAAAAAAGTCTACACTCTTCGTTATAAATAGGAAGTTTATTTCTGAGACTAAATTGTAAACTAGATAAACTCATCTTTAACAGAAAAAGTTCGAAAAATGTATTGTAATCACAATTAATATGTTCAAAGGAAGTACGTTTAGTAAAAATTGCATTTCTATGTACGTTGATTCAAGAATATATGAAGGAAGTCAAATTTCACAATAGAAGAAGGATGAAAGGACAAGCAGAACTAATCCAAATCCTAACAAATTTCATCCATCTAGAATCAAATAAAAAGACAAAGCATACACAACAAGAAAGAGTTCATAAAAATGTTGAATTTTATATACGTTAACTCAATAAAGTCTACAAACTTCGGTATAAGTCGGAAATTTATTTCTGAGACCAAATTGTAAACAAGATAAACTCATCTTTAACAGAAAAAGTTTGAAAAATGTATTGTAATCACAATTAAAATGTTCTAAGCCATTACGTCTAGTAAAAATTGAATTTTTGTGTACGTTGATTCAAGAAAATATGAAGGAAGTCAAATTTCACAATATAAGAAGGATGAAAGACCAGCCAGAACTAATCCAAATTCTAACAAATTTCATCTATTTGAATCAAATTGAAAGGCAAAGCCAAGACAAAAATAAAGAGTTCATAAAAATGTTGAATTTTTTATACGTTAACTCAAAAAAGTCTATACTCTTCGTTATAAGTCGGAAGTCGATTTCTGAGACTAAATTGTAAACTAGTTAAAATCATCTTTACCAGAAAAAGTTTGAAAAATGTATTGTAATCACAATAAATATATTCTAAGGCAGTACGTCTAGTAGGAATTGCATTTATATGTACGTTGATTCAAGAATATATGAAGGAAGTCAAATTTCACTATAGAAGAAGGACAAAAGACCAAGCAGAACTAATCCAAATCCTAACATATTTCATCTATCTTGAATCAAATAGAAAGACAAAGCCAACACAAAAAGAAAGTGTTCATAAAAATGTTGAATTTTATATATGTTAACTAAAAGAGTCTACACACTTCGTTATACGTCTGAAATTGATTTCTGAGACTAAGTTGTAAACTATATAAACTCATCTTTAACATAAAAAGTTTGAAAAATGTATTGTAATCACAAATAATATGTTCTAAGGCATTACGTCTAGTAAAAATTGCATTTCTATGTACGTTGATTCAAGAATATATGAAGGAAGTCAAATTTCACAATAGAAGAAGGATGAAAGACCAAGAAGAACTAATCCAAATCCTAACAAATTTCATCTATCTTGAATCAAATAGAAAGACAAAGCCAACACAAAATGAAAGAGTTCATAAAAATTCTGAATTTTTTATACGTTAACTCAAAAAAGTCTACACTCTTCATTATAAGTCGGAAGTTGATTTCTGAGACTAAATTGTAAACTAGATAAACTCATCTTTAACAGAAAGTTTTTGAAAAATGTATTGTAATCACAATTAATATGTTCTAAGTCAGTATGTTGATTCAAGAAAATATGAAGGAAGTCAAATTTCACAATAGAATTAGGATGAAAGACCAAGAAGAACTAATCCAAATCCTAACAAATTTCATCTATCTTGAATCAAATAGAAAGACAAAGCCAACACAAAAAGAAAGAGTTCATAAAAATGTTGAATTTTATGTACGTTAACTCAAAAAAGTTTACACACTTCGTTATACATCTGAAATTGATTTCTGAGACTAAATTGTAAACTAGATAAAAACATCTTTAACAGAAAATTTTTGAAAAATGTATTGTATTCACAAATAATATGTTCTAAGGCAGTACGTCTAGTAAAAATGTACGTTGATTCAAGAAAATATGAAGGAAGTCAAATTTCACAATAGAAGAAGGATAAAAGCCCAGGCAGAACTAATCCGAATTCCAACAAATTTATCTATTTGAATCAAATTGAAAGACAAAGCCAATAAAAAAATAAAGAGTGCATAAAAATGTTAAGATTTTTTATACGTTAACTCAAAAAATCTACACTCTTCGTTGTAAGTCGGAAGTTGATTTCTGAGACTAAATTGTAAACTAGTTAAACTCGTCTTTAACAGAAAAAATTTGAAAAATGTATTGTAATCACAATTAATATGTTCTAAGCCATTACGTCTAGTAAAAATTGCATTTTTGTGTATGTTGATTCAAGAAAATATGAAGGAAGTATTATTTCACAATATAAGAAGGATGAAAGACCAGCCAGAACTAATCCAAATTCTAACAAATTTCATCTATTTGAATCAAATTGAAAGACAAAGCCAAGACAAAAATAAAGAGTTCATAAAAATG
The DNA here is from genome assembly GCF_003573695.1 of Papaver somniferum. Classification (NCBI taxonomy): domain Eukaryota; kingdom Viridiplantae; phylum Streptophyta; class Magnoliopsida; order Ranunculales; family Papaveraceae; genus Papaver; species Papaver somniferum. Next base: position 6,569,889 of record NW_020644373.1, read on the forward strand.
TTGAATTTTTTATACGTTAACTCAAAAAAGTCTACACTCTTCGTTATAAGTCGGAAGTTTATTTTTGAGACAAAATTGTAAACTAGATAAACTCATCTTTAACAGAAAAAGTTTGAAAAATGTATTGTAATCACAATTAATATGTTCTAAGGCATTACGTCTAATAAAAATTGCATTTCTATGTACGTTGATTCAAGAAAATATGAAGGAAGTCAAAATTCACAATAGAAGAAGGATGAAAGACCAGCCAGAACTAATCCAAATTGTCACAAATTTCATCTATTTGAATCAAATTGAAAGACAAAGCCAATACAAATAAAATAAAGAGTCCATAAAAATGTTGAATTTTTTATACGTTAACTCAAAAGTCTATACTCTTCGTTATAAGTCGGAAGTTGATTTCTGCGACTAAATTGTAAACTAGATAAACTCATCTTTAACAGAAAGATTTTGAAAAATGTACTGTAATCACGATTAATATGTTCTAAGGCAGTACGTTGATTCAAGAAAATATGAAGGAAGCCAAATTTCACAATAGAAGAAGGATGAAAACCAAGAGGAACTAATCCAAATCCTAACAAATTTCATTTATCTTGAATCAAATAAAAAGACAAAGCCAACACAAAAAGAAAGAGTTCATAAAAATGTTGAATTTTATGTACGTTAACTCAAAAAAGTCTACACAATTCGTTATACATCTGAAATTGAATTCTGAGACTAAATTGTAAACTAGATAAACTCATCTTTAACAGAAAAAGTTTTAAAAATTTATTGTAATCACAAATAATATGTTCTAAGGCATTACGTCTAGTAAAAATGTACGTTGGTTCAAGAAAATATGAAGGAAGTCAAATGTCACAATAGAAGAAGGATAAAAGCCCAGGCAGAACTAATCCAAATTCCAACAAATTTCATCTATTTGAATCAAATTGAAAGACAAAGCCAATACAAAAATAAAGAGTTCATAAAAATGTTAGATTTTTTATACGTTAACTCAAAAAAGTCTACACTCTTCGTGGTAAGTCGGAAGTTGATTTCTGAGACTAAATTGTTAACTAGATAAACTCGTCTTTAACATAAAAAATTTGAAAAATGTATTTTAATCACAATTAATATGTTCTAAGCCATTACGTCTAGTAAAAATTGCATTTCTGTGTACGTTGATTCAAGAAAATATAAAGGAAGTCAAATTTCACACTATAAGAAGGATGAAAGACCATCCAGAACTAATCCAAATTCTAACAAATTTCATTTATTTGAATCAAATTGAAAGACCAAGCCAAGACAAAAATAAAGAGTTCATAAAAATGTTGAATTTTTTATACGTTAACTCAAAAAAGTCTACACTCTTCGTTATAAGTCGGAAGTTTATTTCTGAGACTAAATTGTAAACTAGATAAACTCATCTTTAACAGAAAAAGTTTGAAAAATGTATTGTAAACACAATTAATATGTTATAAGGCATTACGTATAGTAAAAATTGCAATTCTATGCACGTTGATTCAAGAAAATATGAAGGAAGTCAAATTTCACAATAGAAGAAGGATGAAAGACCAAGAAGAACTAATCCAAATTGTCACAAATTTCATCTATTTGAATCAAATAGAAAGACAAAGCTAATACAAAAATAAAGATTTCATAAAAATGTTGAATTTTTTATACGTTAACTCAAAAAAGTCTATACTCTTCGTTATAAGTCGGAAGTTGATTTCTGAGACTAAATTGTAAACTAGATAAACTCATCTTTAACAGAAAGTTTTTGAAAAATGTATTGTAATCACAATTAATAAGATCTAAGGCAGTACGTTGATTCAAGAAAATATGAAGGACAAAGCCAACACAAAAAGAAAATATGAAGGAAGTCAAATTTCACAATAGAAGAAGGATGAAAGACCAAGAAGAACTAATCCAAATCCTAATAAATTTCATCTATCTTGAATCAAATAGAAAGACAAAGCCAACACAAAAAGAAAGAGTTCATAAAAATGTTGAATTGAATTGTATTTTAACTCAAAAAAGTCTACACACTTCGTTATACATCTGAAATTGACTTCTGAGACTAAATTGTAAACTCGATAAACTCATCTTTAAAAGAAAAGGTTTGAAAAATGTATTGTAATCACAAACAATATGTTCTAAGGCATTACGTCTAGTAAAAATGTACGTTGATTCAAGAAAATATGAAGGAAGTCGAATTTCACAATAGAAGAAGGATAAAAGCCCAGGCAGAACTAATCCAAATTCCAACAAATTTCATCTATTTGAATCAAATTGAAAGACAAATCCAATACAAAAATAAAGAGTTCATAAAAATGTTAGATTTGTTTTACGTTAACTCAAAAAAGTCTACACTCTTCGTTGTAAGTCGGAAGTTTATTTCTGAGACTAAATTATAAACTAGATAAACTCATCTTTAACAGAAAAAGTTTGAAAAATGTATTGTAAACACAATTAATATGTTATAAGGCATTACGTCTAGTAAAAATTGCAATTCTATGCACGTTGATTCAAGAAAATATGAAGGAAGTCAAATTTCACAATAGAAGAAGGATGAAAGACCAAGAAGAACTAATCCAAATTGTCACAAATTTCATCTATTTGAATCAAATAGAAAGACAAAGCCAATACAAATAAAATAAAGAGTTCATAAAAATGTTGAATTTTTTATACGTTAACTCAAAAGTCTATACTCTTCGTTATAAGTCGGAAGTTAATTTCTGCGACTAAATTGTAAACTAGATAAACTCATCTTTAACAGAAAGTTTTTGAAAAATGTACTGTAATCACAATTAATATGTTCTAAGTACGTTGATTCAAGAAAATATGAAGGAAGCCAAATTTCACAATAGAAGAAGGATGAAAGACCAAGAAGAACTATTCCAAATCCTAACAAATTTCATTTATCTTGAATCAAATAAAAAGACAAAGCCAACACAAAAAGAAAGAGTTCATAAAAATGTTGAATTTTATGTACGTTAACTCAAAAAATTCTACACAATTCGTTATACATCTGAAATTGAATTCCGAGACTAAATTGTAAACTAGATAAACTCATCTTTAACAGAAAAAGTTTTAAAAATGTATTTTAATCACAAATAATATGTTCTAAGGCATTACGTCTAGTAAAAATGTACGTTGGTTCAAGAAAATATGAAGGAAGTCAAATTTCACAATAGAAGAAGGATAAAAGCCCAAGCAGAACTAATCCAAATTCCAACAAATTTCATCTATTTAAATCAAATTGAAAGACCAAGCCAAGACAAAAATAAAGAGTTCATCAAAATGTTGAATTTTTTATACGTTAACTCAAAAAAGTCTACACTCTTCGTTATAAGTCGGAAGTTTATTTCAGAGACTAAATTGTAAACTAGATAAACTCATCTTTAACAGAAAAAGTTTGAAAAATGAATTGTAATCACAATTAATATTATCTAAGGCATTACGTCTAGTAAAAATTGCATTTCTATGTACGTTGATTCAAGAAAATATGAAGGAAGTCAAATTTCACAATAGAAGAAGGATGAAAGACCAAGAAGAACTAATCCAAATCCTAACAAATTTCATCTATCTTGAATCAAATAGAAAGACAAATCCAACACAAAAAGAAAGAGTTCATAAAAATGTTGAATTTTATGTACGTTAACAAAAAAGTCTACACACTTCGTTATACATCTGAAATTGATTTCTGAGACTAAATTGTAAACTAGATAAACTCATCTTTAACAGAAAAAGTTTGAAAAATGTATTGTAATCACAATTAATATGTTTTAAGCCATTACTTCTAGTAAAAGTTGCATTTCTATGTACGTTGATTCAAGAAAATATGAAGGAAGTCAAATTTCACAATAGAAGAAGGATGAAAGACCAGCAAGAACTAATCCAAATTGTCATAAATTTCATCTATTTGAATCAAATTGAAAGACAAAGCCAATACAAAAATAAAGAGTTCATAAAAATGTTGAATTTTGTATACGTTAACTCGAAAAAGTCTATACTCTTCGTTATAAGTCGGAAGTTGATTTCTGAGACTAAATTGTAAACTAGATAAACTCATCTTTAACATAAAGTTTTTGAAAAATGTATTGTAATCACAATTAATATGTTCTAAGGCAGTACGTTGATTCAAGAAAATATGAAGGAAGTCAAATTTAACAATAGAAGAAGGATGAAAGACCAAGAAGAACTAATCCAAATCCTAACAAATTTCATCTATCTTGAATCAAATAGAAAGGCAAAGCCAACACAAAAAGAAAGAGTTCATAAAAATGTTGGATTTTATGTACCTTAACTCAAAAAAGTCTACACACTTCGTTGTACATCTGAAATTGACTTCTGAGACTAAATTGTAAACTAGATAAACTCATCTTTAACAGAAAAAGTTTGAAAAATGTATTCTAATCACAATTAATATGTTCTAAGCCATTACGTCTAGTGAAAATTGCATTTTTGTGTACGTTGATTCAAGAAAATATGAAGGAAGTCAATTTTCACAATATAAGAAGGATGAAAGACCAGCCAGAACTAATCCAAATTCTAACAAATTTCATCTATTTGAATCAAATTGAAAGACAAAGCCAAGACAAAAATAAAGAGTTTATAAAAATGTTGAATTTTTTATACGTTAACTCAAAAAAGTCTACACTCTTCGTTATAAGTCGGAAGTTTATTTCTGAGACTAAATTGTAAATTAGATAAACTCATTTTTAACAGATAAAGTTTGAAAAATGTATTGTAATCACAATTAATATGTTCTAAGGTAGTACGTCTAGTAAAACTGACATTTCTATGTACGTTGATTCAAGAATATATGAAGGAAGTCAATTTCACAATAGAAGAAGGATGAAAAACCAGCCAGAACTAATCCAAATCCTAACAAATTTCATCTATCTTGAATCAAATAGAAAGACAAAGCCAACACAAAAAGAAAGAGTCCATAAAAATGTTGAGTTTTATATACTTTAACTCAAAAAAGTCTACACACTTCGTTATACATCTGAAATTGATTTCTGATACTAAATTGTAAACTAGATAAACTCATCTTTAACAGAAAAAGTATGAAAAATTTATTGTAATCACAATTAATATGATCTAAGCCATTACGTCTAGTAAAAATAGCATTTCTGTGTACGTTGATTCAAGAAAATATGAAGGAAATCAAATTTCACAATAGAAGAAGGATGAAAGACCAGCAAGAACTAATCCAAATCTTCATAAATTTCATCTAATTGAATCAAATTGAAAGACCAAGCCAATACAAAATAAAGAGTTCATAAAAATGTTGAATTGTTTATACGTTAACTCAAAAAAGTATACACTCTTCGTTGTAAGTCAGAAGTTGATTTCTGAGACTAAATTGTAAACTAGATAAACTCAACCTTAACAGAAAAAATTTGAAAAATATATTGTAATCACAATTAATAAGTTTTAAGCCATTATGTCTAGTAAAAATTGCATTTTTGTGTACGTTGATTCAAGAAAATATGAAAGAAGTCAAATTTCACAATATAAGAAGGATGAAAGACCATCCAGAACTAATCCAAATTCTAACAAATTTCATCTATTTGAATCAAATTGAAAGACAAAGCCAAGACAAAAATAAAGAGTTTATAAAACTGTTGAATTTTTTATATGTTAACTCAAAAAAGTATGCACTCTTCGTTATAAGTCGGAAGTTTATTTCTGAGACTAAATTGTAAACTAGATAAATTCATCTTTAACAGAAAAATTTTGAAAAATGTATTGTTATCACAATTCATATGTTCTAAGGCATTACGTCTAGTAAAAATTGCATTTCTATGTACGTTGATTCAAGAAAATATGAAGGAAGTCAGATTTCACAATAGAAGAAGGCTGAAAGACCAAGAAGAACAATTCCAAATCTTAACAAATTTCATCTATCTTGAATCAAGTAGAAAGACAAACCCAAGACAAAAATAAAGAGTTCATAAAAATGTTGAATATTATGTACGTTAACTCAAAAAAGTCTACACACTTTGTTATACATCTGAAATTGATTTCTGAGACTAAATTGTAAACTAGATAAACTCATCTTTAACAGAAAAAGTTTGAAAAATGTATTTTAATCATAATTAATATGTTCTAAGCCATTACGTCTAGTAAAAATTGCATTTCTATGTACGTTGATTCAAGAAAATATGAAGGAAGTCAAATTTCACAATAGAAGAAGGATGAAAGACCAACAAGAACTAATCCAAATTTTCATAAATTTCATCTATTTGAATCAAATTGAAAGACAAAGCCAATACAAAAATAAAGAGTTCATAAAAATGTTGAATTTTTTATACGTTAACTCAAAAAAGTCTATACTCTTCGTTATAAGTCGGAAGTTGATTTCTGAGACTAAATTGTAAACTAGATAAACTCATCTTTAACAGAAAGTTTTTGAAAAATGTATTGTAATCACAATTAATATGTTCTAAGGCAGTACGTTGATTCAAGAAAATATGAAGGAAGTCAAATTTCACAATAGAAGAAGGATGAAAGACGAAGAAGAACTAACCAAATCCTAACAAATTTCATCTATCTTGAATCAAATAGAAAAACAAAGCCAACACAAAAAGAAAGAGTTCATAAAAATGTTGAATTGAATTGTATTTTAACTCAAAAAAGTCTACACACTTCGTTATACATCTGAAATTGACTTCTGAGACTAAATTGTAAACTAGATAAACTCATCTTTAAAAGAAAAGGTTTGAAAAATGTATTGTAATCACAAACAATATGTTCTAAGGCATTACGTCTAGTAAAAATGTACGTTGATTCAAGAAAATATGAAGGAAGTCGAATTTCACAATAGAAGAAGGATAAAAGCCCTGGCAGAACTAATCCAAATTCCAACAAATTTCATCTATTTGAATCAAATTGAAAGACAAATCCAATACAAAAATAAAGAGTTCATAAAAATGTTAGATTTGTTTTACGTTAACTCAAAAAAGTCTACACTCTTCGTTGTAAGTCGGAAGTTTATTTCTGAGACTAAATTATAAACTAGATAAACTCATCTTTAACAGAAAAAGTTTGAAAAATGTATTGTAAACACAATTAATATGTTATAAGGCATTACGTCTAGTAAAAATTGCAATGCTATGCACGTTGATTCAAGAAAATATGAAGGAAGTCAAATTTCACAATAGAAGAAGGATGAAAGACCAAGAAGAACTAATCCAAATTGTCACAAATTTCATCTATTTGAATCAAATAGAAAGACAAAGCCAATACAAATAAAATAAAGAGTTCATAAAAATGTTGAATTTTTTATACGTTAACTCAAAAGTCTATACTCTTCGTTATAAGTCGGAAGTTGATTTCTGCGACTAAATTGTAAACTAGATAAACTCATCTTTAACAGAAAGTTTTTGAAAAATGTACTGTAATCACAATTAATATGTTCTAAGTACGTTGATTCAAGAAAATATGAAGGAAGCCAAATTTCACAATAGAAGAAGGATGAAAGACCAAGAAGAACTATTCCAAATCCTAACAAATTTCATTTATCTTGAATCAAATAAAAAGACAAAGCCAACACAAAAAGAAAGAGTTCATAAAAATGTTGAATTTTATGTACGTTAACTCAAAAAATTCTACACAATTCGTTATACATCTGAAATTGAATTCCGAGACTAAATGGTAAACTAGATAAACTCATCTTTAACAGAAAAAGTTTTAAAAATGTATTTTAATCACAAATAATATGTTCTAAGGCATTACGTCTAGTAAAAATGTACGTTGGTTCAAGAAAATATGAAGGAAGTCAAATTTCACAATAGAAGAAGGATAAAAGCCCAGGCAGAACTAATCCAAATTCCAACAAATTTCATCTATTTGAATCAAATTGAAAGACCAAGCCAAGACAAAAATAAAGAGTTCATCAAAATGTTGAATTTTTTATACGTTAACTCAAAAAAGTCTACACTCTTCGTTATAAGTCGGAAGTTTATTTCTGAGACTAAATTATAAACTAGATAAACTCATCTTTAACAGAAAAAGTATTAAAAATGTATTGTAAACAAAATTAATATGTTCTAAGGCAATACGTCTAGTAAAAATTGCAATTCTATGCACGTTGATTCAAGAAAATATGAGGAAGTCAAATTTCACAATAGAAGAAGGATGAAAGACCAAGAAGAACTAATCCAAATTGTCACAAATTTCATCTATTTGAATCAAATAGAAAGACAATGCCAATACAAAAAGAAAGAGTTCATAAAAATGTTGAATTTTTTATACGTTAACTCAAAAAATTCTATACTCTTCGTTATAAGTCGGAAGTTGATTTCTGAGACTAAATTGTAAACTAGATAAACTCATCTTTAACAGAAAGTTTTTGAAAAATGTATTGTAATCACAATTAATATGATCTAAGGCAGTACGTTGATTCAAGAAAATATGAAGGAAGTCAAATTTCACAATAGAAGAAGGATGAAAGACCAAGAAGAACTAATCCAAATCCTAATAAATTTCATCTATCTTGAATCAAATAGAAAGACAAAGCCAACACAAAAAGAAAGAGTTCATAAAAATGTTGAATTTTATGTACGTTAACTCAAAAAAGTCTACACACTTCGTTATACATCTGAAATTGACTTCTGAGACTAAATTGTAAACTAGATAAACTCATCTTTAAATGAAAAAGTTTGAAAAATGTATTGTAATCACAAACAATATGTTCTAAGGCATTACGTCTAGTAAAAATGTACGTTGATTCAAGAAAATATGAAGGAAGTCAAATTTCACAATAGAAGAAGGATAACATCCCAGGCAGAACTAATCCAAATTCTAACAAATTTCATCTAGTTGAATCAAATTTAAAGACAAAGCCAATACAAAAATAAAGAGTTCATAAAAATGTTGGATTTTTTTTACGTTAACTCAAAAAAGTCTACACTCTTCGTTGTAAGTCGGAAGTTGATTTCTGAGACTAAATTGTAAACTAGATAAACTCATCTTTAACAGAAAAAATTTGAAAAATATATTGTAATCACAATTAATATGTTCTAAGCCATTACGTCTAGTGAAAATTGCATTTTTGTGTACGTTGATTCAAGAAAATATGAAGGAAGTCAAATTTCACAATAGAAGAAGGATGAAAGACGAAGAAGAACTAACCAAATCCTAACAAATTTCATCTATCTTGAATCAAATAGAAAGACAAAGCCAACACAAAAAGAAAGAGTTCATAAAAATGTTGAATTTTATGTACCTTAACTCAAAAAAGTCTACACACTTCGTTATACATCTGAAATTGACTTCTGAGACTAAATTGTAAACTAGATAAACTCATCTTTAACAGAAAAAGTTTGAAAAATGTATTCTAATCACAAATAATATGTTCTAAGGCATTACGTCCAGTAAAAATGTACGTTGATTCAAGAAAATATAAAGGAAGTCAAATTTCACAATATAAGAAGGATGAAAGACCAGCCAGAACTAATCCAAATTCTGACAAATTTCATATATTTGAATCAAATTGAAATACAAAGCCAAGACAAAAATAAAGAGTTCATAAAAATGTTGAATTTTTTATATGTTAACTCAAAAAAGTCTACACTCTTCGTTATAAGTCGGAAGTTTATTTCTGAGACTAAATTGTAAACTAGATAAACTCATCTTTAACAGAAAAAGTTTGAAAAATGAATTGTAATCACAATTAATATTATCTAAGGCATTACGTCTAGTAAAAATTGCATTTCTATGTACGTTGATTCAAGAAAATATGAAGGAAGTCAAATTTCACAATAGAAGAAGGATGAAAGACCAAGAAGAACTAATCCAAATCCTAACAAATTTCATCTATCTTGAATCAAATAGAAAGACAAATCCAACACAAAAAGAAAGAGTTCATAAAAATGTTGAATTTTATGTACGTTAACTCAAAAAAGTGTACACACGTCGTTATATATCTGAAATTGATTTCTCAGACTAAATTGTAAACTAGATAAACTCATCTTTAACAGAAAAAGTTTGAAAAATGTATTGTAATCACAATTAATATGTTCTAAGCCATTACGTCTCGTAAAAATTGCATTTCTATGTACGTTGATTCAAGAAAATATGAAGGAAGTCAAATTTCACAATAGAAGAAGGATGAAAGACCAGCTAGAACTAATCCAAATTGTCACAAATTTCATCTATTTGAATCAAATTGAAACACAAAGCCAATACAAAAATAAAGAGTTCATAAAAATGTTGAATTTTTTATACGTTAACTAAAAAAAGTCTACACTCTTCGTTATAAGTCGGAAGTTTATTTCTGAGACTAAATTGTAAACTAGATAAACTCATCTTTAACAGATAAAGTTTGAAAAATGTATTGTTATCACAATTAATATGTTCTAAGGTAGTACGTCTAGTAAAAATGGCATTTCTATGTACGTTGATTCAAGAATATATGAAGGAATTCAAATTTCACAATAGAAGAAGGATGAAAGGCCAAGCAGAACTAATCCAAATCCTACCAAATTTCATCTATCTTGAATCAAATAGAAAGACAAAGCCAACACAAAAAGAAAGAGTCCATAAAAATGTTGAGTTTTATATACTTTAACTCAAAAAAGTCTACACACTTCGTTATGCATCTGAAATTGATTTCTGATACTAAATTGTAAACTAGATAAACTCATCTTTAACAGAAAAAGTATGAAAAATGTATTGTAATCACAATTAATATGTTCTAAGCCATTACGTCTAGTAAAAATAGCATTTCTGTGTACGTTGATTCAAGAAAATATGAAGGAAGTCAAATTTCACAATAGAAGAAGGATGAAAGACCAGCAAGAACTAATCCAAATTGTCACAAATTTCATCTATTTGAATCAAATTGAAATACAAAGCCAATACAAAAATAAAGAGTTCATAAAAATGTTCAATTTTATGTACGTTAACTCAAAAAAGTCTACACACTTCGTTATACATCTGAAATTGATTTCTGAGACTAAATTGTAAACTAGATAAACTCATCTTTAACAGAAAAAGTATGAAAAATGTATTGTAATCACAATTAATATGTTCTAAGCCATTACGTCTAGTAAAAATAGCATTTCTGTGTACGTTGATTCAAGAAAATATGAAGGAAGTCAAATTTCACAATAGAAGAAGGATGAAAGACCAGCCAGAACTAATACAAATTCTGACAAATTTCATATATTTGAATCAAATTGAAATACAAAGCCAAGACAAAAATAAAGAGTTCATAAAAATGTTGAATTTTTTATACGTTAACTCAAAAAAGTCTACACTCTTCGTTATAAGTCGGAAGTTTATTTCAGAGACTAAATTGTAAACTAGATAAACTCATCTTTAACAGAAAAAGTTTGAAAAATGAATTGTAATCACAATTAATATTATCTAAGGCATTACGTCTAGTAAAAATTGCATTTCTATGTACGTTGATTCAAGAAAATATGAAGGAAGTCAAATTTCACAATAGAAGAAGGATGAAAGACCAAGAAGAACTAATCCAAATCCTAACAAATTTCATCTATCTTGAATCAAATAGAAAGACAAATCCAACACAAAAAGAAAGAGTTCATAAAAATGTTGAATTTTATGTACGTTAACAAAAAAGTCTACACACTTCGTTATACATCTGAAATTGATTTCTGAGACTAAATTGTAAACTAGATAAACTCATCTTTAACAGAAAAAGTTTGAAAAATGTATTGTAATCACAATTAATATGTTTTAAGCCATTACTTCTAGTAAAAGTTGCATTTCTATGTACGTTGATTCAAGAAAATATGAAGGAAGTCAAATTTCACAATAGAAGAAGGATGAAAGACCAGCAAGAACTAATCCAAATTGTCATAAATTTCATCTATTTGAATCAAATTGAAAGACAAAGCCAATACAAAAATAAAGAGTTCATAAAAATGTTGAATTTTGTATACGTTAACTCGAAAAAGTCTATACTCTTCGTTATAAGTCGGAAGTTGATTTCTGAGACTAAATTGTAAACTAGATAAACTCATCTTTAACATAAAGTTTTTGAAAAATGTATTGTAATCACAATTAATATGTTCTAAGGCAGTACGTTGATTCAAGAAAATATGAAGGAAGTCAAATTTAACAATAGAAGAAGGATGAAAGACCAAGAAGAACTAATCCAAATCCTAACAAATTTCATCTATCTTGAATCAAATAGAAAGACAAAGCCAACACAAAAAGAAAGAGTTCATAAAAATGTTGGATTTTATGTACCTTAACTCAAAAAAGTCTACACACTTCGTTGTACATCTGAAATTGACTTCTGAGACTAAATTGTAAACTAGATAAACTCATCTTTAACAGAAAAAGTTTGAAAAATGTATTCTAATCACAATTAATATGTTCTAAGCCATTACGTCTAGTGAAAATTGCATTTTTGTGTACGTTGATTCAAGAAAATATGAAGGAAGTCAATTTTCACAATATAAGAAGGATGAAAGACCAGCCAGAACTAATCCAAATTCTAACAAATTTCATCTATTTGAATCAAATTGAAAGACAAAGCCAAGACAAAAATAAAGAGTTTATAAAAATGTTGAATTTTTTATACGTTAACTCAAAAAAGTCTACACTCTTCGTTATAAGTCGGAAGTTTATTTCTGAGACTAAATTGTAAATTAGATAAACTCATTTTTAACAGATAAAGTTTGAAAAATGTATTGTAATCACAATTAATATGTTCTAAGGTAGTACGTCTAGTAAAACTGACATTTCTATGTACGTTGATTCAAGAATATATGAAGGAAGTCAATTTCACAATAGAAGAAGGATGAAAAACCAGCCAGAACTAATCCAAATCCTAACAAATTTCATCTATCTTGAATCAAATAGAAAGACAAAGCCAACACAAAAAGAAAGAGTCCATAAAAATGTTGAGTTTTATATACTTTAACTCAAAAAAGTCTACACACTTCGTTATACATCTGAAATTGATTTCTGATACTAAATTGTAAACTAGATAAACTCATCTTTAACAGAAAAAGTATGAAAAATTTATTGTAATCACAATTAATATGATCTAAGCCATTACGTCTAGTAAAAATAGCATTTCTGTGTACGTTGATTCAAGAAAATATGAAGGAAATCAAATTTCACAATAGAAGAAGGATGAAAGACCAGCAAGAACTAATCCAAATCTTCATAAATTTCATCTAATTGAATCAAATTGAAAGACCAAGCCAATACAAAATAAAGAGTTCATAAAAATGTTGAATTGTTTATACGTTAACTCAAAAAAGTATACACTCTTCGTTGTAAGTCAGAAGTTGATTTCTGAGACTAAATTGTAAACTAGATAAACTCAACCTTAACAGAAAAAATTTGAAAAATATATTGTAATCACAATTAATAAGTTTTAAGCCATTATGTCTAGTAAAAATTGCATTTTTGTGTACGTTGATTCAAGAAAATATGAAAGAAGTCAAATTTCACAATATAAGAAGGATGAAAGACCATCCAGAACTAATCCAAATTCTAACAAATTTCATCTATTTGAATCAAATTGAAAGACAAAGCCAAGACAAAAATAAAGAGTTTATAAAACTGTTGAATTTTTTATATGTTAACTCAAAAAAGTATGCACTCTTCGTTATAAGTCGGAAGTTTATTTCTGAGACTAAATTGTAAACTAGATAAATTCATCTTTAACAGAAAAATTTTGAAAAATGTATTGTTATCACAATTCATATGTTCTAAGGCATTACGTCTAGTAAAAATTGCATTTCTATGTACGTTGATTCAAGAAAATATGAAGGAAGTCAGATTTCACAATAGAAGAAGGCTGAAAGACCAAGAAGAACAATTCCAAATCTTAACAAATTTCATCTATCTTGAATCAAGTAGAAAGACAAACCCAAGACAAAAATAAAGAGTTCATAAAAATGTTGAATATTATGTACGTTAACTCAAAAAAGTCTACACACTT
>NW_020644373.1:6583882-6591277 GCF_003573695.1 Papaver somniferum
GTTATACATCTGAAATTGATTTCTGAGACTAAATTGTAAACTAGATAAACTCATCTTTAACAGAAAAAGTTTGAAAAATGTATTTTAATCATAATTAATATGTTCTAAGCCATTACGTCTAGTAAAAATTGCATTTCTATGTACGTTGATTCAAGAAAATATGAAGGAAGTCAAATTTCACAATAGAAGAAGGATGAAAGACCAACAAGAACTAATCCAAATTTTCATAAATTTCATCTATTTGAATCAAATTGAAAGACAAAGCCAATACAAAAATAAAGAGTTCATAAAAATGTTGAATTTTTTATACGTTAACTCAAAAAAGTCTATACTCTTCGTTATAAGTCGGAAGTTGATTTCTGAGACTAAATTGTAAACTAGATAAACTCATCTTTAACAGAAAGTTTTTGAAAAATGTATTGTAATCACAATTAATATGTTCTAAGTCATTATGTCTAGTAAAAATTGCATTTCTATGTACGTTGATTCAAGAAAATATGAAGGAAGTCAAATTTCACAATAGAAGAAGGATGAAAGACCAGCCAGAACTAATCCAAATGTTCACAAATTTCATCTATTTGAATCAAATTGAAAGACAAAGCCAATACAAAAATAAAGAGTTCATAAAAATGTTGAATTTTTTATACGTTAACTCAAAAAAGTCTATACTCTTCGTTATAAGTCCGAAGTTGATTTCTGAGACTAGATTGTAAACTAGATAAACTCATCTTTAACAGAAAGTTTTTGAAAAATGTATTGTAATCACGATTAATATGTTTTAAGTCAGTACGTTGATTCAAGAAAATATGAAGAAAGCCAAATTTCACAATAGAAGAAGGATGAAAACCAAGAAGAACTAATCCAAATCCTATCAAATTTCATATTTCTTGAATCAAATAGAAAGATAAAGCCAACACAAAAAGAAAGAGTTCATAAACGTTGATTCAAGAAAATATGAAGGAAGTCAAATTACACAATATAAGAAGGATGAAAGACCAGCCAGAACTAATCTAAATTCTATTAAATTTCATCTATTTGAATCAAATTGAAAGACAAAGCCAAGACAAAAATAAAGAGTTCATAAAAATGTTGAATTTTTTATACGTTAACTCAAAAAAGTATACACTCTTCGTTATAAGTCGGAAGTCGATTTCTGAGACTAAATTGTAAAATAGTTAAAATCATCTTTAACAGAAAAAGTTTGAAAAATGTATTGTAATCACAATAAATATATTCGAAGGCAGTACGTCTAGTAAGAATTGCATTTATATGTACGTTGATTCAAGAATATATGAAGGAAGTCAAATTTCACAATAGAAGAAGGATGAAAGACCAGCTAGAACTAATCCAAACTCTAACAAATTTCATATATTTGAATCAAATTGAAAGACAAAGCCGACACAAAAAGAAAGTGTTCATAAAAATGTTGAATTTTATATATGTTAACAAAAAAAGTCTACACACTTCGTTATACGTCTGAAATTGATTTCTGAGACTAAGTTGTAAACTATATAAACTCATCTTTAACAGAAAAAGTTTGAAAAATGTATTGTAATCACAAATAATATGTTCTAAGGCATTACGTCTAGTAAAAATTGCATTTCTATGTATGTTGATTCAAGAATATATGAAGGAAGTCAAATTTCACAATAAAAGAAGGATGAAAGACCATCTAGAACTAATCCAAATTCTAACAAATTTCATCTATTTGAATCAAATTGAAAGACAAAGCCAATATAAAAATAAAGAGTTCATAAAAATGTTGAATTTTTTATACGTTAATTCAAAAAAGTCTACACTCTTCGTTATAAGTCGGAAGTGGATTTCTGAGACTAAATTGTAAACTAGATAAACTCATCTTTAACAAAAAGTTTTTGAAAAATGTATTGTAATCACAATTAATATGTTCTAAGTCAGTACGTTGATTCAAGAAAATATGAAGGAAGTCAAATTTCACAATAGAAGAAGGATGAAAGACCAAGAAGAACTAATCCAAATCCTAACAAATTTCATCTATCTTGAATCAAATAGAAAGACAAAGCCAACACAAAAAGAAAGAGTTCATAAAAATGTTGAATTTTATGTACGTTAACTCAAAAAAGTCTACACACTTCGTTATACATCTGAAATTGATTTCTAAGACTAAATTGTAAACTAGATAAACTCATCTTTAACAGAAAAAGTTTGAAAAATGTATTGTAATCACAATTAATATGTTCTAAGCCATTACGTCTAGTAAAAATTGCATTTCTATGTACGTTGATTCAAGAAAATATGAAGGAAGTCAAATTTCACAATAGAAGAAGGATGAAAGACCAGCAAGAACTAATCCAAATTGTCACAAATTTCATCTATTTGAATCAAATTGAAAGACAAAGCCAATACAAAAATAAAGAGTTCATAAAAATGTTGAATTTTTTATACGTTAACTAAAAAAAGTCTACACTCTTCGTTATAAGTCGGAAGTTTATTTCTGAGACTAAATTGTAAACTAGATAAACTCATCTTTAATAGATAAAGTTTGAAAAATGTATTTTAATCACAATTAATATGTTCTAAGGTAGTACGTCTAGTAAAAATGGCATTTCTATGTACGTTGATTCAAGAATATATGAAGGAAGTCAATTTCACAATAGAAGAAGGATGAAAGACCAGCCAGAACTAATCCAAATCCTAACAAATTTCGTCTATCTTGAATCAAATAGAAAGACAAAGCCAACACAAAAAGAAAAAGTCCATAAAAATGTTGAGTTTTATATACTTTAACTCAAAAAAGTCTACACACTTCGTTATACATCTGAAATTGATTTATGATACTAAATTGTAAACTAGATAAACTCATCTTTAACAGAAAAAGTATGAAAAATGTATTGTAATCACAATTAATATGTTCTAAGCCATTACGTCTAGTAAAAATAGCATTTCTGTGTACGTTGATTCAAGAAAATATGAAGGAAGTCAAATTTCACAATAGAAGAAGGATGAAAGACAAGCAAGAACTAATCCAAATTGTCATAAATTTCATCTATTTGAATCAAATTGAAAGACAAAGCCAATAAAAAAATAAAGAGTTCATAAAAATGTTGAATTTTGTATACGTTAACTCAAAAAAGTCTACACTCTTCGTTATAAGTCGGAAGTTCATTTCTAAGACTAAATTTTAAACTAGATAAACTCATCTTTAAAAGATAAAGTTTGAAAAATGTATTGTTATCACAATTAATATGTTCTAAGGTAGTACGTCTAGTAAAAATGGTATTTCTATGTACGTTGATTCAAGAATATATGAAGGAAGTCAAATTTCACAATAGAAGAAGGATGAAAGGCCAAGCAGAACTAATCCAAATCCTAAAAAATTTCATCTATCTTGAATCAAATAGAAAGACAAATCCAACACAAAAAGAAAGAGTTCATAAAAATGTTGAATTTTATATACGTTAACTCAAAAAAGTCTACACTCTTCGTTATAGTCGGAAGTTTATTTCTGAGACTAAATTGTAAACTAGATAAAGTCATCTTTAACAGAAAAAGTTTGAAAAATGTATTTTAATCACAATTAATATGTTCTAAGGCATTACGTCTAGTAAAAATTGCATTTCTATGTACGTTGATTCAAGAAAATATGAAGGAAGTCAAATTTCACAATAGAAGAAGGATGAAAGACCAGCCAGAACTATCCCAAATTGTCACAAATTTCATCTATTTGAATGAAATTGAAAGACAAAGCCAATACAAAAATAAAGAGTTCATAAAAATGTTGAATTTTTTATACGTTAACTCAAAAAAGTCTATACTCTTCGTTATAAGTCGGAAGTTTATTTTTGAGACTAAATTGTAAACCAGATAAACTCATCTTTAACCAGAAGTTTTTGAAAAATGTATTGTAATCACAATTAATATGTTCTAAGGCAGTACGTTGATTCAAGAAAATATGAAGGAAGTCAAATTTCACAATAGAATAAGGATGAAAGACCAAGAAGAACTAATCCAATTCCTAACAAATTTCATCTATCTTGAATCAAATAGAAAGACAAAGCCAACACAAAAAGAAAGAGTTCATAAAAATGTTGAATTTTATGTACCTTAACTCAAAAAAGTCTACACACTTCGTTATACATCTGAAATTGACTTCTGAGACTAAATTGTAAACTAGATAAACTCATCTTTAACAGAAAAAGTTTGAAAAATGTATTTTAATCACAATTAATATGTTCTAAGGCATTACGTCTAGTAAAAATTGCATTTCTATGTACGTTGATTCAAGAAAATATGAAGGAAGTCAAATTTCACAATAGAAGAAGGATGAAAGACCAGCCAGAACTATCCCAAATTGTCACAAATTTCATCTATTTGAATCAAATTGAAAGACAAAGCCAATACAAAAATAAAGAGTTCATAAAAATGTTGAATTTTTTATACGTTAACTCAAAAAAGTCTATACTCTTCGTTATAAGTCGGAAGTTTATTTTTGAGACTAAATTGTAAACCAGATAAACTCATCTTTAACCAGAAGTTTTTGAAAAATGTATTGTAATCACAATTAATATGTTCTAAGGCAGTACGTTGATTCAAGAAAATATGAAGGAAGTCAAATTTCACAATAGAAGAAGGATGAAAGACCAAGAAGAACTAATCCAATTCCTAACAAATTTCATCTATCTTGAATCAAATAGAAAGACAAAGCCAACACAAAAAGAAAGAGTTCATAAAAATGTTGAATTTTATGTACCTTAACTCAAAAAAGTCTACACACTTCGTTATACATCTGAAATTGACTTCTGAGACTAAATTGTAAACTAGATAAACTCATCTTTAACAGAAAAAGTTTGAAAAATGTATTCTAATCACAAATAATATGTTCTAAGGCATTACGTCCAGTAAAAATGTACGTTGATTCAAGAAAATATAAAGGAAGTCAAATTTCACAATATAAGAAGGATGAAAGACCAGCCAGAACTAATCCAAATTCTGACAAATTTCATATATTTGAATCAAATTGAAATACAAAGCCAAGACAAAAATAAAGAGTTCATAAAAATGTTGAATTTTTTATATGTTAACTCAAAAAAGTCTACACTCTTCGTTATAAGTCGGAAGTTTATTTCTGAGACTAAATTGTAAACTAGATAAACTCATCTTTAACAGAAAAAGTTTGAAAAATGAATTGTAATCACAATTAATATTATCTAAGGCATTACGTCTAGTAAAAATTGCATTTCTATGTACGTTGATTCAAGAAAATATGAAGGAAGTCAAATTTCACAATAGAAGAAGGATGAAAGACCAAGAAGAACTAATCCAAATCCTAACAAATTTCATCTATCTTGAATCAAATAGAAAGACAAATCCAACACAAAAAGAAAGAGTTCATAAAAATGTTGAATTTTATGTACGTTAACAAAAAAGTCTACACACTTCGTTATACATCTGAAATTGATTTCTGAGACTAAATTGTAAACTAGATAAACTCATCTTTAACAGAAAAAGTTTGAAAAATGTATTGTAATCACAATTAATATGTTTTAAGCCATTACTTCTAGTAAAAGTTGCATTTCTATGTACGTTGATTCAAGAAAATATGAAGGAAGTCAAATTTCACAATAGAAGAAGGATGAAAGACCAGCAAGAACTAATCCAAATTGTCATAAATTTCATCTATTTGAATCAAATTGAAAGACAAAGCCAATACAAAAATAAAGAGTTCATAAAAATGTTGAATTTTGTATACGTTAACTCGAAAAAGTCTATACTCTTCGTTATAAGTCGGAAGTTGATTTCTGAGACTAAATTGTAAACTAGATAAACTCATCTTTAACATAAATTTTTTGAAAAATGTATTGTAATCACAATTAATATGTTCTAAGGCAGTACGTTGATTCAAGAAAATATGAAGGAAGTCAAATTTAACAATAGAAGAAGGATGAAAGACCAAGAAGAACTAATCCAAATCCTAACAAATTTCATCTATCTTGAATCAAATAGAAAGGCAAAGCCAACACAAAAAGAAAGAGTTCATAAAAATGTTGGATTTTATGTACCTTAACTCAAAAAAGTCTACACACTTCGTTGTACATCTGAAATTGACTTCTGAGACTAAATTGTAAACTAGATAAACTCATCTTTAACAGAAAAAGTTTGAAAAATGTATTCTAATCACAAATAATATGTTCTAAGGCATTACGTCCAGTAAAAATGTACGTTGATTCAAGAAAATATGAAGGAAGTCAAATTTCACAATAGAAGAAGGATGAAAGACCAGCAAGAAATAATACAAATTGTCACAAATTTCATCTATTTGAATCAAATTGAAAGACAGAGCCAATACAAAAATAAAGAGTTCATAAAAATGTTGAATTTTATGTACGTTAACTCAAAAAAGTCTACACACTTCGTTATCTGAAATTGATTTCTGAGACTAAATTGTAAACTAGATAAACTCATCTTTAACAGAAAAAGTTATAAGAAGGATGAAAGACCAGCCAGAACTAATCCAAATCCTAACAAATTTCATCTATCTTGAATCAAATAGAAAGACAAAGCCAACACAAAAAGAAACAGTCCATAAAAATGTTGAGTTTTATATACTTTAACTCAAAAAAGTCTACACACTTCGTTATACATCTGAAATTGATTTATGATACTAAATTGTAAACTAGATAAACTCATCTTTAACAGAAAAAGTATGAAAAATGTATTGTAATCACAATTAATATGTTCTAAGCCATTACGTCTAGTAAAAATAGCATTTCTGTGTACGTTGATTCAAGAAAATATGAAGGAAGTCAAATTTCACAATCGAAGAAGGATGAAAGACCCGCAAGAACTAATCCAAATTGTCATAAATTTCATCTATTTGAATAAAATTGAAAGATAAAGCCAATACAAAAATAAAGAGTTCATAAAAATGTTGAATTTTTTATACGTTAACTCAAAAAAGTCTACACTCTTCATTATAAGTCGGAAGTTCATTTCTAAGACTAAATTGTAAACTTGATAAACTCATCTTTAAAAGATAAAGTTTGAAAAATGTATTGTTATCACAATTAATATGTTCTAAGGTAGTACGTCTAGTAAAAATGGTATTTCTATGTACGTTGATTCAAGAATATATGAAGGAAGTCAAATTTCACAATAGAAGAAGGATGAAAGGCCAAGCAGAACTAATCCAAATCCTAAAAAATTTCATCTATCTTGAATCAAATAGAAAGACAAATCCAACACAAAAAGAAAGAGTTCATAAAAATGTTGAATTTTATATACGTTAACTCAAAAAAGTCTACACTCTTCGTTATAGTCGGAAGTTTATTTCTGAGACTAAATTGTAAACTAGATAAAGTCATCTTTAACAGAAAAAGTTTGAAAAATGTATTTTAATCACAATTAATATGTTCTAAG